>NW_007578510.1:287981-311491 GCF_000690725.1 Stegastes partitus | reverse complement strand
CCTCCTCCCTCCTTTCCTCCTTTCCTCCTCCCTCCTCCCTCCTCCCTCCTCCTGTATTTTTTTAACTTTTTCTTTCTCCAGGCTGAACTTCTCTCCCTCCCTCCCTCCTTCCTTCCTTCCCTTCAGTCCTCTTCCTGCTCTTTCTTTCACATCACTTTACTTTTTTGTATTTCTTTTACATATTTTGCAGATTTTGGCTTAAAAACACATTTATTTGATTTATTTCTGACTGTTTTCTGATCTTAAGCGGTGATTATTTCCATACCGTGTGTGTTACACATTAAAGACTCGACATGTCGATCACAGTTTGGTGATTAAATCAGTTTCCTGTTTATTTATTGTCATGTGAAGCTGTTGTTCCTGTAATCTGAAGGATCGATCCAGTCCTGTTTTATCATTATTAACCCTTCTGAATCCACACCAGCTTTTAAACATTAATATATATTTATACAGACATCAGAGCTGGAATTATTCTGTCTGGGTTTCGTGTTTTCTTTTTTCTTTTTACAGCCTCGAGTCAGTTTTAATTAAATTAAAATAAAGAAATACATTAGCATATAAATGAATATATGAACACGTTTGTCCCGGTGATTCCTATTTTTAATTTCAGTTTACGGCAAAAAAAGCTAAAAATAAAAAAAAAGAAAAAGACAATTAAAGACGATTCTGTTCCTATTTTTACGAGTCGTTCGTAGTGTGTGATTAACCGTAATCTGCACTCATTTAAATCTTCTGTGTTTAGTTTATTTCATTTTATTGGTGCTAATTTGGGAAAGCAATTTTATTTTTTAGTGAGGCTTCATTTGTTCTGTTTTAAGTCTCCCCGGGGTGAACAAGCCGACAGGAAGGTGGTTTTATTTTGGAAAAAAATCTTTAAATTATTACAGTCCTGTGGTTAAAAATTTTTTAAAAAACTGTAGAGGAGCTTTAAACATTTAGAAATCAGGATTCTAAATAAAAATAAGGATTTAGAAAATAAAAAAAGGAGTGGTTATTTTTTTAAATGTGTTGTAATTCTGGGGAACATTTCTGAATATTTCTAGTGGAGTTTAATCTGAACAGGAAGCTGGTGTTTAAGACAAACCTGCATTTATGTCACAGAGGAGAAACTCACATGTTGTCAGCAGCAGAGAAACACAAGAATAAAACTACACGTATAAAGAAGAGAATAGTGCAAACAGAGAATATATATAGAAAAGATAAATATGCATGTGTTTAAATGTATAAAAGAAATAGAAAATAAAGATGTTTTCAGTGGATGATTGATCATTTAAATAAAGAAACAGCTGAATCAGTGTCTGTAAACTGGATTGTAATCATTAAATAAATCTGTGTGACGTCTTAAAGAGAAATTAAATAGTTTTTCATATTTGTTAACCATGATTTTATTATTAATTTGTTTATTAGGGAATAAACAAAGAAAATAATGGGTGAGAAATATGAATAGCAATTTAATTTTTATGTATAACAGTTTATTCCCTAATAAACAAATAAATAAAATTATAGGTGAGAAATGTGTTTAATCATTTAATTTAATTTGCACTGTTTGGAAATTTGATTTATTGATTTCAGCTATTTCTCTCTCTCTCATTCATATATAGATTATATTTATTTATTGTGTGTTTTATTCTTTATTCTTATTCATCTTATTATTATTGTTTCAGTGTGGATCAGGTGCACATTTAACTGCCCCTTACACCACCTAGAACTGTGTTTGTGACCAATAAAGGCCTTGAATCCTTGAGTCCTTGAATCCTCGCCTCCTGAGCACAAACACTCACCCACGCTGGCTTCAGGCCTTCTTGCTTTGCGCCACCTGCTGGCTGAAAACAGTAAAAGTCTTTCAGTCGGCTGACTCGTCGACTCAGAGACTCTTCAGCTACGAGTGGGAGAGGTCGGAGGTCGGAGGCCGGCGGAGAGGACAGAGGACCGGTTCTGGTGTCGCTGCTTTTGTTTTCTGGTCGAGCAGAAAGAAAAAGAAGAAGTGAAGACCTGGAAGGATGAGATCCAACAGATTCACCTCCTGAGATGATTCACAGTCCTGTATGTGTCTGATCAAAGGTAATAAATCAGGATTTCTCCTCCTGCACTGCTCTGGGTGATTTGATTTATAATATTTATAGAATATGAAGCAGTATTTATGAACAATAATCATACTGAGTTTAATAAAAACAGGTTTTTAGAATAATATCACAGAGCTGCTGCTGAGAAATACTGAAAACACAGCAGATGAGTTTCAGTTCAGGGTTTTATTCTGTGATTTTAAAGTAAAGCCAAATAATTCAGTAATAGTATATATAATATAAATAATGATAGAAGCACCAAAAACAGGAGAATTTAAATTAAATTCCTTAAATAGAACAAATCCAGACGTCATATAAATCCAGTAACAATGATAGAAAACAGCCGACTGACCTCCGACTGCCTCCGTTAGAGCCGTAATAATCAGTCATCAATAAGCTGATCAGCAGAAAATTAATCTGATATTATTTTGATAATCCATCAGATTTTCTTTAACCTAAAACATTTGGTGGTTTCAGCTTCTTATAAGTAAAGATTTGCAGCTTTTATTCGTCTTAAAACACAAAAACCAGCCATTTAAATGATAATTTAATATAAATGATAATTAAATGTAAATTATAATGTCTGGGTTTTGGTCTGTTGGTTAGATGAAAAATAAAAATAAAAAATGCAATTTGAAGATGCAGATTGTGATCGAGACGCGTCGCTATTTCTCTCAAAGCTGAATCAATTAATAGAGAAGGTAATTAGCGGCTGCAGCTCTGAAGTTAATTGATGGTTATTACTGATGCATTAACATTTAATACAGTCGAGCTAAACTTAGCTGCTTTATTTTTTATCTGGAACAATCCAGGAATTTTTTACTCTTGTGTAAAATGAAAATTAAAAAATGTTAAAAAAAAAAATCTACTTTAAACTTGTCCATAAATACAATCCAGAGGTTTCACATATAATCTAGAATAATCCATAAATGCACATATTTAGCTCCGTCTGCAGGGAGCCGGATTCTATTAGAAATATAAACACAGTCCCTTATTTACGGTTGGATTTCTGTATTTATCTGCCTCTAGACCAATAAATAAATGCATCAGAACGTATCCACAACGTTCATTTAAACAGTTGAACTACACTTAATTAATTTAAAACACTACAAACTGTGGACACAGCAGACAGACAGACGGACCGGTGGGTGGTTCAGGGTTAAAGTGGACCCGGGCATCTCTAAAATCCCAAAGTCCTGTTTGTGAGATAATAAGCGGCGCCGTTACCGTCCCACTGGTGAGTTCTGAAGCCGACATGTCGATGTGGATGGATGGTGATGCTGCAGGCCTCCAGACGCCCATGAATGGAAACACTCCCGGTCAGGGACACGTCAGAGGCGCTCCACATGTTCATGTGCATTATGGAGGGAAAACAGAGCAAACGTGATGATTCATGACAAATATTTTCTCATTAACTCTGAGTGAAAATCTGCACTGAAGACAAAACAACTTAAAACCTTATATTTATACTTATGGACCACCTCAGAACCACAGAAGGTTCCTTCACTCATTACAGAAACATAATTATCAGACTCACGTACATGTATTTGGATTAAAAGTTAAAGTTAAACATAAATACACGGTGCCAGGACTCAGCATCACATCGGATCAGGAGAACATCTGTGGTTCAGGATAAGGACCGTGATGTCCACTGATTACAGTGTTGGTGGCTTAATGACCTCCAGCTCTTGGAGCTCTGAGCTCTAAACCAGCATCTTGCGTTATGCTCCAGAAGCAAACTGTGAAGCATGAAAGAACATTTCATGGTGAGAACTCCATTTAGTTGGTCTCATCTAGTGTCTCTCTGTCCAACCAAACAACTAATCAACCAACCAACCAACCAAACTAACTAACAATAACTCAGCACTATATGTGTCCTACACAGAGCCTCCACCTGCAGCTTTTGCAACAACTAGAATTCCTAATTAAACGTATTCCAATTAAATGTATATATTCATAACATTTATCACCTTAAGGGACTTCACANAGCGTCTACTTTCAGATGTGACGTAGCACCCATGAGCGGCGCTAAGTTAGCCACGGCTAATGCTCACCTGCATGCTAGCTAACGGGGATGTGCTTTAAGAAAAACATTAACTTACTGAAAATCCAACCAAAGAACAACCACAGTGAACCAACAACCGGCTAAACAGAACCAACGAACAGCAAACGATGACGTGGTACGACATAAACGAGCTGCGACTGGATGAAATGTCAGTCAGTCCAGACCAGGCGCTTTAATCGACCGTCCTCTGAGGCCTGATATCTACTTCGTTAAGGAATTAATTCAAACTGTCCAGCAGCGCACTGATCAGAAGGAATGAAATCAGCTGATGGCTTTATAACGACTTGTGGGACAAAAACGTATTGACTTCATGTTTCCTGCTTTTTGGATGGAGATCAGTCACCTTAAGGAGGCTCTGCTGCTGGTTTGAACCGTGATGGTTCTCCTGTAACGTACAGAGACATGGCCCTGGTTCCCCAACATGTTCACCTTTAAACCTGTGACTATGGAAAGAAGCAGAAGCTGTGTGAAGGTGTTTCTAGATGTTCCTCAAAGCCAGAGCAGAGAAACCAGCAGCTCTCCATCCTGCCTAACTCCCTGCACTGAGGGGAAGTATGAGAGGGGGAAAGGCAGAGGGTTGAAAAGTTCACGGCGCTCCCTGCGGGCAGCAAACGGCTGGTACTGACACGTATTCTCTATCATACATCCGTCTGCTCTGCCTCTGCCTCAAATCCTCCTCATTCACCGCTTTCTGTCTGTTCTTTCTTTCCTTTTCTTTCCTTTTCTTTCCTTTCAGGCTGCTGCTGCTGGTGTGCGTCGTGTGTTTTATGGGTGTGTGTCTGCAGCTACACGACCCTGAACCGTTTTTTTTTTTTTTTTTTTTAATGAATCATTACACTTGTTATGAAAAGCAGTATTTATATACGTGTGTGTGTTTCTGCTGCGTGTGTGAAGGCGTTGCCATGGCTACTTGACTTCCATATATTTTCCTACCAAAGCAGCAGGGAGCCTCCGACCGTCATCCATCTCTCTCTGCAGCCACTCACAGTGTGTGTGTGTGTGTGTGTGTGTGTGTGTGTGTGTGTGTGTGTGTGACCTCCTGGTGAACCAGCCTCCGATTGCCACCCCATCATCCCTCCGCCGCTGCAAACAGTCGCTCACATGATTTTCCTTCAGCTCAGATGTTTGGTGTTGGAGCCGTGTGCAGCTCTGATGGAACTCGTTTTCTGTTTCTGGGTTTTTTTACGGCACCGAGCTGCTGATGTTTTCTGCTCAGTGACGTTCAGCCTGGATGTAGATCGCTCTGAAAACACGCTGAGGGATCTGGAGACGCGTTAGTTTGAGTATTTAGCAGGTTTACATGCATGTGGTGTGTTTTCATTAAAATTATATTATTTTCTAAATCAATAATAAAACATCAACATTTTAAGGCACATAAGAAAAAAACAGTTCAACCATCTGAGCTATTATTGTGTGTGAGCGTTACAGCCCGATGTTTTATATTTAATTTATAATTTATAGTATTATGTCCATGCATTACAATAATCCCTGTAACAATGATAATATAATAATAATTCCTTAAAGTGTCCGACACTCGTGTCCACGCTTATTTCATAGTTACGTATTCATGAATTTAAAAAGAACAAATTCAAAGATTTCCCCCCAATAATAATAATCACTAAAATAAAACAAAAAAATGAATAAAAAAAAACAGAAAAGATAGTTGAAAGGTAAATAACATAAAACAAAACAAAATTAAATTAAATAAACAAAACAATTAAATTAGAAAATTAAACTAAACTAAACTAAATTAAATTAAAAAATAAAATAAAACAAAATAAGATAAAATTAGAAAATAAAACAAAACAAAATAAAACAAAATAAAATATTTATACAATTAATAAAAAGATGTGCTTAAAAAAAACTGAACAAAACAATAAAACATGTCAGACGGTTGGAATTCAGCCACAAACACTCCAACATGCACAATAACAACAACAACAACAACAACAACAACAACAACACCACAGTGTGAACATGATGTAAGAACTCGTCAGCGTTTCACCAGTCTTTAATTAATCCTTAAAGTGAGGAGCCAATCAGACGGCTCGATGCTGAGAGGTCCCCACATGCACCAGCACATAGAGGAGATGAAGGAAAGGAGGAGAAGGAGGAGATCTGAAGCCGTGATGGATGAGAGCAGGCTGATGTAGAGGAGGAGGAATAAAGAAAAAGAGGTGAAAAGTCTGGATGGAAAAACAGAAAGATAATCCTCACATCAAGAAAAATACAAGAGGAGGAGGAGGAGGAGGAGGAGGAGAGTGAAAACACAGCCATGAATCAACTTCAGCCGAGATAGAAGAAGAAATAAGCAGGAGGCCATTAGAGGAGGAGGATGAGATGAGAGGAGATATAAAAAGTGGAAAATAGAAAATAATGACGTATCTGAGAACTGGAGGAGGACGAGGAGGAGGACGAGGACGAGGAGGACGAGGACGAGGAGGAGGAGGAGGAGGAGGAGGAGGACGAGGAGGACGAGGAGGTGGAACAGACTCTGCAGTGGCTGTAGATCCACCAGCAGCACCACCTTAATGATCCGGTATCATCAGGATCCATCAGGTGGTCCAACAGAGAGAGAAGGTTCTGGTGAGGCCACGACAGCATTTCAGACCCAAAGTAGAGTTCTGTTGCTGCCCTCTGACCTTCTGGACATTAAACATCATCATGTCTGATCGCTTTGACGTGGAGCTTTGCAGACATTCATACGAGTTAATGATCTAGTTTTCCTTTAATAAAAGGCAGAACTTATTATTCATAATCTCAGTGAATTATTATTGAAATGCAGTCAGACAAACAGACTCTCAGCTCTGTACAGCCTAAACTTTACACTGAAGGACATTAATTCACTCTGAAATGAGATCTGAAGTCGACCTGAACACCGTGGATCTCCAGCAGCTATGCTAATGGTTANCACCTACAGGCCAAGCAGCTCTACTCTCAGCAGCACTGATGTCGGCTGTTGCTCGACATCTTTTAGTTTAGCAGCATGTTCCAGCGGTCGGGAGTGTTTGATGCTCCTCCACCTACAGTTGGATTTAGGACCTCAGAGGGGCTCAGACTATAGTTAATGTGACCCTGACATCTTATTAGAATGCAGACCCACCCAGAAGGTCGGAGACCCAGGGGTAGAACCAGATCGTATATCTCCAACAGGCCCGATAACGCCTCAGGATCCCCCAGATCTCTGATGCCGTCCCTCCTCTGCTGCCACCGTGACCTAACTGACCAGAAAACACAGCGATGCGTAATGTTTACTGTCCGGCTGCGTTGCTCAGGACGGTTACTGTACTTCTCACCGAGTGCAGGTCAGAGATCAGCTGCTCACACATTACGGTGCACTCCCTCCGTCTGTCTCCGAGCCTCAGCATTTAGATGGAGTCTGTCTGCTCTGCTTCATTACGCACTCATCAATATTTCAGAGAGCCTCTCACACATTCATCACTGGATGAGACCTCGTTAAGGAGGAACTCCTCCTCCTCCTCCTCTCTCCACAATACTCACTAATTAAACTTTTCTCCCTTCCTCTCTCCGTCTCTCCGTCTCTCTTACAGTTTAGTGTTTTTGCCAAAGTGGTAAATCAAAAGTTTTGGGCGTAGCGTGATGATATGAACACGCCGGACGGCTTTGTGTTGCTAATTACACACAAACACAACGAGACGAAGAGAGACTGTGATGCTGGGAAGCTAATCTGACACAAACCGGGGAAAGCCAAAGACGAACGGCGTGTGATGCACCTGCTCAGTCAGACACTCACCTCAGCTCACACTCACACACCTTCGTTCTTTAGTTCTCTCTCTGCTGGTGTGTGGAGCTGGAAGCACAGCGACACCTGCTGTGTGACGGCTGAAGTGCAGCCTCGGTGCTGCTCGGTTCTGTTCTGTTATGTAATGCAGGTAGCAGCCAGATGAATGCACCATGTTTTGAATTAATGTCCTGACTGCCTTTAACGGAGCAGAAATCAACACAAACTGTATTTGTGATGCAACAGTTATTTAATTGAGACGTATTACGGGACTGAGGTCAGCTGGTCCTGATGAAGCTGTGATGTCGGCTTCAGCAGGACTTTGTGGTCACCGTGGTGCTGGACTGTGATGAGCTATGATCTGACCACGGCTATAGATTCCTGTTTATTTCAGCTCCGTTTGTGTGCTTGGAATCGTTTGATATGTGAACGCTGATCTACATCTGATAGATATATATACCAGCCTGCACTTACATGAATACAGGAACAACTTATTATTCATAATAAACAGCTGGTGCTGACCTCGACATAAATCATCCATAAGACATAAATCCAAAACATGAAACAAATCTACAGTTTCTTTTTATTAAATTAAGATTTCTGCAGTTTCCTTAAACAGCTGCACACAGCGGGTTTTAGCTCCTCATTCGTTAGAGACTGTTGTGATTATTTCTTGCAGCAGGTCAGTGTGTGAGGAGTCCAGTCAGAACCGATGACAGCGTTCACATTGATTTAGGAACGTTTAAACCAGTTTACTCAGCAGAGAACATCACCACAGTCGGACTAAAACATCTCAGCCAGATACAGAGTGAGAACACACGAGTACAGTGAAAAGAAATACGACAAAAATCACACAAATTCCTTCAATTAAAAGATTAAAAACTCCTCGTGTGAGATCTACTTTCTCTTCTTAACTGATAAATACTGAATTTATTCATTTAAAATTGTCTAGTTTTGCTCTGAGAACTTCCACAAACCTCCATGATTGGCTCCAAACTATTTATGACGCCACAAAATCCTCCCCGTACGCCCCGGTGTAGGTTAACGATATTTTTACTGACAAGATCACGGTATTTAAAGTATATATATAAAGTCATACATTCATCCCTCAGATGACAAATTACCCGTTAGTCACCTCCAATCTCAGTAAAAACTTTAAAAACTTTGGGGATTAAGGGTTTTGAAGGCCTGAAGAGACAGAGTTTATGTAGTTAAATAAATAAGAGCAAAAGACAATATTAAATTAATAATCATTTATAGTTAATATAATCTTATTCAGTTTTAATCATGTGACCCATCAGGCTCATCTGTGGACGCCTTCAGGGACCCTGAACCCCAGCTTTGGAACCGCTCGCTGTGCATCACGTCTCTTTTCTATCACTCTGTGGCTTCTGCGTCTGATGCATAAAACATTTGGAGCAATCAGAGAAGATTTCAGTCTTTTGGAAGCGACGCTCCTGAAATCCGAACCCATCAGACGTCACTTCAAACTGTGGCGGCGCCGTCAGGAGACAGCTGGCCGGCCCTCGCTTCGAGGCCGCACGTGACTGTTTGTAATGTTTGGGAGCTTTCCGTGCAGAGGACCGACCTTGTTCAGTCCTTCACCGAGGCGGTGACGACAGAAAAAACATCTGACTGATGGAGGAAGAACACTTAGCGGCGTCGTTCAGATCGATCACCGCCGCCGCCTTCAGCGGCGAGCGAGTGGCGCAGTGCAGCAGCTGTGGAGCCACCAGGACGTGTGCTGGTTGGGGTTCAGGGGAGTTACAAAGATCCTCTGAAGGGTTTTCACTCAGAGGAGAGAGTGTGAGTGAGGCAGCAGACTCAAGGTTACCCTGCTGCAGGGCAGGGCCGGGGCAATGGGGCAACGGGGCAAAGGTCAGGAGGTAAAGAGTTCAAACAGGCCAGTGAGAGGAGCAGAGCCGGTGGTCAGCAGCAATCAGCAGACTGATGACTGGACTCAGCTTCACTGGATTTATTGTAGAGCTTCTAATGTAGACCAGTGGGGGTCAAACGCTAACTGGTGATTACATTTACTGGGATTAACCGAGTAGGAAAGAAAGAAAAAACATTTTAAACATTAGTAAAAATATACACACAGAAAATATGTTGTTTCAGTAGAACGCATTGAAATTCTATGAGGAACAAAAACTATTTAAAAACAAAACATAACATAACTTTATATTTATTTATTATTTATATTATATTATCATTATTTATAATTATTATATAGTATATAATATTTTTTGTATATTATATATTATTTATATATTATATTATTTATGTATTTATATTATTTATATTCTCATATATCCACAGTGTTCTTACCTCAGCAGTTCAGTATTTTTATTCTGCCGTGTGGCTCATTCCTGACTGTAAATACGTCCTACTGGCTCCGTCTGTAAATATATTTATATTTTCTTATTTGTCTTTTATTATACTTGTATTTTGCACCACTGGAGTCGTCTTTTAATTTCGTTTTATTTTGTGTATGATGATGACAGTAAAACCATTCTGTTCTATTCTATTCTATTCTATTCTATTCTATGTATTTATCTTATTAAATAGTTGTGTTACTCATTTCTCAGCACCGTGTTTGTGTTTCTGAGGAGGTTCTGTGTTCATCTGTACTTTACGTCTCTGTACTTCTCTTCATCAACACGTGGTGCAGTCAGAGAGTCGACCTCCAGCCGACCCGGAAGTGACGCTGAGACGATGGCAGGAGGTCGAGAGGTGGAGCGCTGAGACAAGCCAGCGAGGGATGAAACAGTGGGTCGGGTTGGTGTTACTGGAACACGTTCTGACCGGAGGAACCGGGTCGGTGTTACTGGAACACGGTGCCTGTTTGTTTCTCTCTTCGTGTTTGTCGCTCATAAAGCCGGCAGACTGATCAGACCCTGTTGTTTACTTCCTGTCTCCTCGGGCGGCCGTCGCCATGACGACAGGTAGAGCGCGACCGCTCCGTAACCTCGGTGACATGGAAGTCTGCCCCCAGCCGTCCTGCGGGGGTGAACGTGAGGCCGCGAGGTCACCGCGAGGTCGGAGCAGGAACACGAGTTAGACTGCGTGTTATTATGGGATGCTTTAACTGTACAGTTAAGTCAGACTGACTTTATGAACCCCAGAGGGAAGCTCAGGTGTTACAGCAGCACCACAACGACGGGGTAAACAAAGCAACAAGACAGCACGGGGTATCAGGGGAGGGTAGAACATGGAGGGTAAATAAAATAAAATATAGAAAATGTAACGTAGAAGGAAGTCAATGAAATGCACAAGAAGAGAATAAATAAGAGAGGACAAGAGGAAGCACAGAGCGGCAGCACTGGATGGATCTATGTCAAGGTAAACCTTCGAGAGGGAATCCACCGGTCCAACAGAACCAGCACACGTCAGAGCTGGACTTCTGGATCAAACATGTCCCATCCTGCTCTCGCTGGCAAACTTTCTAACAGCCTGTTTTATTCTGTTCCCTACACTCGCTCAGTGTTTTCTAAGTTGTGCAGATTGGTCAGACATCCATCAGAGCTAATGAGGTTCTGGGCAGCGGCCCGGCCTCGGTGCTGGACTCTAGCTTTAGGTGTTCTCTACATTGCCGTGGCATTATAAAGCCTTTTACACCACATACGTCCTCCTGCTCTCTGTGGAATAATCTGTCTAAGAGGTCCAACATCTGCTGCCACCGCACACACACACACACACACACACACACACACCACAACAAGCAGCTTGCAACTTCACGCCTGCACCCACACACACTTTGCATAAACACACACACACACACACACACACACTGGGAGATATTTATGAGCTGCTGTTTCCTTTGTTATTAGAGCCGGAGAGAGAGAGAGAGTCCAAACTGAACCCAACTTGTGTCTCCCATCCAACTTGCTCTCTCGCCCTCTCTCGCTCTAGCTGTCGCCATGGAAACCCAGTGATTTAATTGTCATACACGGCGTCACGCTGGGTTTCACCTTGAGAACGCACACACACACTCACACACACACACACACACACACACACACACTCACACACACACCAGACAGCTGCGAGTCGGCCGTGCGCTCTACAGTAGTGGAGTTAAATGTGTGAATGGAGGGCTGTAAATCCACCACAGAGAGATTTACAGCACACACACAGCGCGTCCAGGAGGCGGATTTACAGAGCCGGGTCGACTGGAGCCTCTGATAGCAGCGTTTAAAGGAGCAGGCCCGGGTTCTGGGGAATGCACCGACTCACGGGCTGCTGTTCTGACGCTACGCTCGTATCTGTAGGATGAATGTGAAGCTACAGGATAGAAGAGAACGGCTTCACTGCCATCAGAGTACAACGACATTAAAAGACGACTCCAGTGGTGCAAAATACAAGCATAAAAAAGACAAATAAGAAAATCTAAATATATTTACAGACGGAGCCAGTAGGACGTCTGTACAGTCAGGAATGAGCCACACGGTAGAATAAATATACTGAACTGCTGAGGTAAGAACACTGTGGATATATGAGAATATAAATAATATAAACAGATAAATAATATAATATAATAATTAAAAATAATCATAATATAGTATAATATAAATAATAAACATATATAATAAACAATACAGCCAGCAGCATGTTAGCTTAGCTTAGCACAAAGAATGGAGGCCATCCTGACTCTCTGTTTAGTATATTCCATACAAACTATGTTCTAAAATGTGATTACACGGTCCATGTGCTCGAGGAGATGGTCAGCTCAGCCTGTATGTGTCCAACAGAACCTCATGTTCCGCCTCAGGCCCGTTCAGAGCGGCCTCGTTGGACCGAGCCTCTGTCCTGCAGCGTGACTCAGCAGACAGCTCGCTTCCTAACGCTGCCGTTTTTGGATCGGATGCTCCAACGGGCCAAAAAAAAAAAAAAAGTAATTTGCCGCCTAATGGCATCAGACCGGTGACCTGAGACAGACACGAGCTCCTCAGCTCAGCTGCTCACGGCCTCTGAAGCTGGAACCGGCTGTGGAGTGTTCACAGAGTCTGCAGACAGTTTGTAGGTCAGTGTTCATGGAGCAGGTCTGTCCAGGCTCCTTCAGCTACAGCCTACAGTGTGTTCTTATAGAGACCGAGTGTCTGGGTCGTATCGGACCGAACCGCTCGCTTCTGTGGATATACGCCTCCAAATGCAGATTAATGTGACTCTATTTAGGAGCTACATCAGAGAAATAGTTTCATGTTTTGTCACTTTCTCCATGAGAGTCAGAAGATTGGGATGAATGTCACATGTCTGTGGTGACGCTGCTCAACTCAACTTTATTTATAAAACAATTAAAAACATCTAAAATGCAAAATACAATAAAATTATAATAAAATCATTAAAAGACAAATAGAACAGTAGAAACAATAAAACAATGAAACAGGAGTCTCCTGCCGGGTGAAGGCATGAAAATTAGTTTACAGACGGGTTTTAAAAATGGACGATGACGGTGCTTCTCTGACGAGCAGCGGTGAAGAACTCCAGAGCCTCCATCACCTCAGAACCTCCACCTACACCTCAGAACCTCCACCTACACCTCAGAACCTCCACCTACACCTCAGAACCTCCACCTCCACCTCAGAACCTCCACCTACACCGCTGAACCTCCACTACAACCAGACAGCTGAAACAGTTCTTCACATAACCCACCAGATGTTCTGTTGTTTTTCTTTTTGCACCTATTTTTTATTTGGACAGAGTCAGGCTGACTGTTCTCCTGTTTGTCAGAATGTCAAACTTTTAAATTAGAGTCCGTCTTTAACATTTTAATCCCAGATTCAGACAAAGTCATCAACCAGCCGGTGAATGTTTTGGACTATTTACAGGCTCACAGGTCAGACAGGAGTCGGTGGAAATAAAAAACAGAGCTAAGAGTGTGATCCTTTAACTCTATGTGTGTTTATAGCTGGTTTTGTGGCCCCAGAGTGGATCAAATATACACATATATATATAAATAAACAAATTAAAAGCGCTTTAGCCTAACCGCAGTTTTTATTTGTCATAAAAATAATCTCTCCCTGCCCTCCACTGTAACGGCCTCGTACACATATCTGCCCCCAGTGGGGCAACACAACTGTCGTTTCATTCTTTTGGTCTGACCGGCCCATAAAGCAGCTTCACTGCTCCATTAATTTCTTCCTTAATTGACACCGGGCCGGTCTAATCACATCTCTAAGCCCCTCCCACTTTCCTTCATTAAATAGGAAAAACACAAAGCGGATCAGACAGAGGACGTGTGGTGAAAGTGCAGATGCAGACTAAATGTGCAGAACTCCCCGACGCGCTGCTGGAACAGCCGTGTCGATGACGGCGGTTCCGAGCACAGCGAGCTGAGGGGGGAACTTGCGGTAAGCAGCAGCAACAATGGGCCGGCTGCCTGGCTCAACAGTAATGGGAGACGATGATGATGATGCTAATGGTTAGCATTAGGCTACTCCACCAACCATTAGGGTTCCCTTGGTAAAGATTTAGCATAAAAGCATGAGGGGTGAAGAAACTAGCGGCTGACCGTAGACGGAGGTGATGGGGGTCATCTGGTCCGGAGCAGGACCCAGACCAGGGGGTGTAGTTGACCATCACATGGGCCACTATTGGTCCCTATTGGTGGCAGGTGTGGGAGGTTATGGGGCATGGATACAGGTGGGGCAGGAGGGCAAACAGGCTCCATTATCACGGCTGTGATTGGCTGTAATGGTGCACACCTGGGGGTTCTTCCTGCAACCCAACTTTTTCTTTAGCTGCGTCTAATGCGTTTAAGCGAAACTATCAAACATCCCATTGAACAAATTCCTCACTGCTATCGATGTCTGCTGCCGGGACGTCTCACTGCAGGGGCCTTGTGCTCATCAGGCTTCCTATCATCTACCAGCATCACAGGCTGGTAGATGATAAACAAGCTGCTGATGGTGAAGTCTGAACGTCAGAGCTGACAGACGATCAGCGCTCTGCCTGAACCACAGAGTGGACGCCATATTTTACAACTTAAAGGTGAATATTAAAGACTTCTTGTGAATACACAGTAAGTTCAGTGACACTAAACCTGGGTGCATCATCCTCCATCCTATCTCCATGTGCATCAGCTCCTTAGCACGAGTAGAGGTTAGAACTCCACGGGGAACCTTTAGATCTCCCTGAACAGGCCCTAATAAAGTCATAGATACAGTAGATGAGACCATCAGTGCTGGTGAGCTTCATGTTTCCTCACAGTTCGGCTAAAACATGCAAAAGACAATAAACAACGTTTAAGCAGAGAAGCGCGGGATGAAGACGGAGCGCCGCTGCCTCCTTAATGTCCAGATAATGCCCTCGTGCAGCCTGAAAATATCTGGCAAACGGAGTCCTTCCTGATTTTATAGAGACAAAGATACAGAAAAGTAATTATTGTTGATTTTACCGCTTTTTAAATCGCCGCTAAAAACTACACACGTGCCCTTTTACAACTCGGAAATCGAATCAACACATCAGGCGGAGGAGGTGAAGGAGGCGATTAGCGGGGCTGGTGGCTGCACCGAGCCAGACAGGGAGGCAGGAAGGTAATTACCGCCGACGTTACTGCTTTTTAAAGGCGGCAGAAGCTGCGAGCGCCCACTAACCTTTTACGGCTTCAGAAGAAATTCAAAACGGCAACTTCAAGTGTGAAAACAAGCAGAGAGAGGAGATTTTTAACAAGATGGAGACGGATAGAGACGGAGGAAGGTGATTATTGTGGCTGTTATTGCCTTTTAAAGGGGCATTACGCCAAGTGTTATCGCCCAACTGTACACTCTCCACGGAGCCATCGCGCCGCTGAACGCCGCGCTCCTGTTTAGTGTGCATGAACTTGAGAGTAAAGTTCGGTGTGAGCCAGAGACCCGGTGCTTGTTGCTCTACCTGCCTGCTGCCTCATCATTCAGCCGCCTTCCTAATCAGCCTGAGCAACAGCCTCACATCCTCCATCAGTCTGCTGCTGCTCTGCGCCGCCTCAGGCAATAAGCCGCCCACACGAAGCAGGCCGACAGAGAGAAAGCCGGGCCACGATTCAAAAGGAAGAAGTTTCCTGATTAAATAAAGTCACCTGGATGGTCGGCCTCTCAGAGGAGCGCCGCTGTTTTGTTTTCCGACTCCTTCATGACCTTCATCAGGCGAACGGCCTGTTACCACCAGAAGCCACCGTTAGCAGGAAGCAGCTTTAACTCTGCATCTGATCACGTTTTCCACTACAGGATGGCCTGAATCCAAAACATGATGCTCCAACAACACACAGAAAGTTCCCCGTGGAGGAGAAATGCACCTCCACACTGCTGATGTTAAATCTGAATCCCAGAAAGCAGCCACGCCCTGATCCAGACGTAGCAAACTGTCTGAAGGTCTCGAACCAAGACAGATGAATCATCAGATTTCTTGCATTATGTGGGAGTTTGTTTTAAACTTTATAATCTGCTCAACTTGAATGTGCAGAAAGTTGTTGTGTTTCTGATTTCCATGTCGTCCTCTGCAACAGGAACACAGACACTGACTGTTTAATAAAGACGCAGCCACAAAGTTCACCACAATAAAAGTGATGTTTATTCATTCATGGGTGGATTTCTACTGTTTCTTGTCCTACATAAACATGGTTACGACACTAAACATGTAGTTCAGACCATAGAAAGGTTGTGCAGATCTTTGGTTTAAGGTGAGGAACGAACAGCGAGCTCCTGAGCTAATGTTTGGTCGACACGTCCATCCACCCCGACCTCCTCCCTATAAGCTCACTGTCCTGTTTGTGTTGGCAGTGTGTGTTTCAGGCCACCAGGAGTCCGACAGTCTTCTCCTTTAGCTGTTTCTGGGCTCTAGCAGCTCCTGAGGGAAGTGTTGAGCTCTTTAGCAGCGAGCATCCAGTCTCTAAGTGTTTCTGTTTACCATGCAGAGCTGAGCAATGTGGCTTCTTTCTTCTATTTCTATAAAACAGCTGCTGAATGTCACGATGAAGGTCCATGAGGCTGAGGACAGGCGATAGGTAGGTTCTACACTGAGGGGGAACCACGTTGTGTTCATATCTGATACGTTCCCACTGGCTGATATCTTATCATTCTCAGACCACAACCTTCACAGACACCTCTTCTACATGTCATTAAATGGCTGCTGCATGATTCTACTTAGAAAGAGCAACAAAAGTCCTCATCCAGAGGTTACAGATGTGGACTGTGACCCATGAGGCTGGAGCTCAGGTCTGGTCTCGTTACCGTTATTCTACACCTAAGTTTCCATCTGGATTTGTTTTTACTCACTAGTTGTGCCTGGGGAGGTTCACAGATCATGGTTCAGCTCAAATACATCCTCTCCCTTCATTATTTACATACAAAACTGAATTTTCTGGGTCCCTTGGGTGAGATTTTACACATTCTAATTCACAGGAGGTCACCCACGCCATCGAGTTTACTTTATTATCAATAATGACAATAAATAATCAGCCTTCTGGAGAACTAGTGCAGCAGCAATAATAATGTCATCATCGTGCTTTAAGAAAACTGGGTCCCATAATAAAGGTTTGTTGACCCCTCCATCCTCCCTGATCTCCTCCATGTGGATCAATGCTTTAAAAGGAACCTGCTGGAAAGTCAGATCATGGTGCTTCTGCTGAGAACTTTTATAGGATATTCTCAGCTGTTGAACTCCAAGTTAATCAATTAAACATTCCCACCAACACAGGACACACACCCACGCTGCTGCATCAGCCAGAAGAGATGAGGTAGACATCAAGCTGCTGGTTCTTTGAGTAAAACTAAAACAGCTCCAATCAGCCGAGGAATGAAGCTCTGAGTTTCTATTTGGTATCAGTGGGAGATCCTTTGGAGGAGGCCTCTCCCTGTCAGAGCTCCTGTCATGAGTCACACCTGGTGGTCTCTCCTGCCTCCATCACACCGTCTACAGGATCCACCACCATGTTTACCCCGTTAGTGAAGGACCAACACTCTCCTCCAGCTCTACTTTGCTTCTTGCTCCTGCAGACGCACCTCCGCTGATAAAGGTCGTTGCAGTTCATCAGTGGAAGCAGAGTGCATGAGTGCATCGATATGATGAGTGTCAGATTGACTCATAACGACTTTGAGCCGTTATGACTGGACTGGACATTACTTTTAATTGCATCATGCTTCCAGCCGTCCTGCTGGCCGGCGTAAATGCACTCCCAATCACAGAGGATGGACGAGCCGGACGGAGGCGGCCGCCGCACAAAACACACAAAACACAAGAAAACTTTCCTTCCTTCTGTCTAGTTGTTGTTTTCTACGTCCATCTCGTTCTCTTCTTGCACTTCTGTTGTTCCCCATCGCTCTCTCGCCCTCGCTCGCCCTCGCTCGCCCTCCAAATGCAGCGGAACCATTGTGTTTGTAGCCACGGCAACAACAACATTATCGTTAATGGTCGCCGCGGAGACGCTGGAGCTGTAATGGCCGACAGCGCTCTGTCGCCGTGGGTTACCAGCTGGCTCTCACAGACACACACACACACACACACACACACACACACACACACACACACATATACGTCGGATGAAAGCAGTGTGTACTCCTTTCATTCAAATCCACTTTGCATTGATTTTGCAGTTTGGCTGAAAATGCAACAACTCTGTGTCTCTACCTCCATGGCTCCACCTAAATCAATCACACACACACACACACACACACACACACACACACACANCACACACACACACACACACACACACACACACACACAGACGCTGTGTTTTGGACCAGTGGCTTGCCTGAGTGACGCCAGACATTCACACACACACACAGAGTGCTGGTGACGCCAGGCTGGTACCGGCGTATCGGGTCGGTATTGAACTCAGACACTAAGTAACCTCATGGCTTCGTCTTCCTGCCTCTACCTGCTGCTCCCGCCCAGTGTGTCTCTCTCGCTTTGCAAACAGTGAACAGTTCATCTCGTCTCTACAGGCTTCATATGCACGTCCACATGTATTCAATATGTGCATATACGTATATATATATGTATATATGTATGTGTGTGTGTGTGTCTTTATTGTCCAAATTTGTCAGTTTTCTCTGGTTTGATCTCGATCCACAGATCCATCAGTGTTACACCACACAGTAGGTGTTGGACCAACCTGTGCAGGTCAAAGGGGCCTTGCTGGCTCAGGTGGTCACCTTGTAACCTGGTGACCACCTGAGCATGTGCTGTGTCTTCATTCGGTGCACAGACTGTCCTCATGCTCACAGAACATGTCCGGCTACAGACCGTCTGATGACTACATGTGTGTCACAACAAGGTCCAACACTGACGTAGCTCCTCTAACGAACATCAACAGGATTTAAAGCAACGTCTGACTGCACTCTCCAAACACTTGGTTCAGTTCTGTTCCTTTTCAAACACACTATGATCCAGTTTTAAGCAGACATGACGGCGTGTTGAAATATTTTTCCATAACTTCAGTATATTCATGTTTATCTTTATATTGACATGTATTTGCTGCGTGTAGCCTGATTAGTTTTAATTTAAGTTTTGTGAGCAGTTGTGTTTTCTGTGTGTGTATAACTGTTAAGATAAACTGAGTAGGACACCAGATTGGGAAATAAAAGGTCTGCGTGTCACTTTAGAGTATGTTTTCATTTCTAATCAGAGGGATTTCCTGGATAACGTCACTACACCAGACCAAACACAGGCATTAGTTCTATTTTCATAATTTATTTATCTACTAATTAAACCCAGATAAAGACACGAGTCCATTAAATCAACACAGTGCTGCTTAGAAATCAGAAACAGAACATTTTGTATGTTCGTATCCTGATTTAAATCCATATTGTTGGTTCAAGAAATCTGAATTTCTGGTTATTTCAATTCCGTTTGTTTCACTTGAGTTCAGTTTTGAGAGGCTGATGTGAGGAAATATGCAGCAAAAAGATAAACTTACCTGAACCAGAGTCCAGCAGACGGTGGAGACATCCAAGCAGGCAGAGAGGTGGAAGCTCCAGTCCTGCTCCTGGGATCAGTTTATATCCAACAAGTTCTTATGGACCAGTAATCCGGCTGCTTCCTAACATCACACTCTTGGAACCAAAGTTGTCCAGAAACAGGAGACTTCTTCCTAAAACCTCCTCCACGCTCACCTGTCTCCACTGTTCTTCATGCTACCTTTGCTAGCAGCAGCTCACAGGTGTGTCTGCTGCACCACCTGACTTCCTCCCTGCACTTCCTGTCAGGTGGAATAAAGGGTCATTCTGCCCTTTTTTGTTTCCCTTTCTGCTGCGAGGTGGCGTTCCCCAGTGAGCTGCAAATCAAACCAAAGTTTGAACCAGTGAACAGTGATGCTTTCTGTCTGCAGCTGCTGCTTTGGGTCTGATTTCACAAAGTAGAAAGAAAATACTAATAAAATCCACATAATGAGGATGAAAGCTCAAGAAGAAATCTGGAGGGCAGAGGTGTGACTGGTTTTGTAAAGTCGTGTCTTGTTCAGCTTTATGCACAGTGTTGAAACCTTCCTGTGAATAATTTATATGTCTTTACTGATCTTAAAATTTAAAATTTCTAATATTTGTACTTCATCTGTAGTATCTGATTTTAGCTGTGACACAGTTTTCACGTGCGGGCTGTGGATGTTTTTCAAGGGTCATCATATCAGTTTAAAGGACACCATTAACCTCAGATTTAATGATATAATATAATTAAAAATAAAAAAATAAAAGAGGTTATGACTCATTAGCAGGAAAATGAACAAACGATCTCGTTCGCATTAGCAGAGTCTGACCTTGTGCAGCAGCTAGCGCGCTACGCTAACACGGCGTAACTTTAATCATTAGAAGAACCGTAGGCGAGGCCAACGTGACGAGGTTGGGCCGCGGCGCTGCTCGGCTAAAACCACGCGGTGACCTCGGGCTGAACTTTAGCTGCACCAGAGCCAGAGAGAGGCAACGAATGGGAAGACAGAGCGAGCATGACAGAGTGGGAGAGCCAGACGGAGACGCCGCTGTCTCCATCCTTCTCCTGCACTCGCTCCGTCTGCCGGGTGCATCTCCGAGTGTGTCGCTGGCGGATTAAGAGGGTCACAGGTCAGGAGTTATCGCACACACTCCTGCTGTACATCCATAACGGCTGAACTCCTCCTGCAGCTCGTCTCCTCCTCACATCCTCTCTTCTCTTCTCCCTCCTGCAGTCGAGGTTCCGTCCAAATTCTAGCCGAGCTTCCAGACGATGGTCAGAAGAAAATGCCAAGTGCTGCAGGTTTCCATCCGCTAAGTGCTTCCTGTCAGAACGGGACAGAACAAAATAGGTGAAGAGCAGATTTGATGTTTTTAGCGTGTAATGCTTTATTCACGATGGATTTTTTTGTCTTTTCCATTTTCAGAGGATCATCAGTGTTCATCACGGCCGAGTGCTCTGGTGTCCACATTAACTTTAACCCTGTCCTCCCCGGAGGAAACACACCCCGACGCCACAGTTCGATTCAGTTTGTTGGAGGCCGCTCGGTGCTGCACGACTAACATGGACGTTGTGCTTTATTTCAGATCTCGTAGAGCAGCAGAAGAGAACTTCTAGAGCAGGTTCAGTAACTCTGCTGTTCACTGAGTCTCGATTTAACGGCTGGTGTTTACAGCCTGACTCAGTTTCATTCAGACAGACGTGAAAATACACATTATGGCTGCAGGTTTTTATTTTAAATCTCACTTTGGTGTGTTAATAAAAAAGAGAAACTTATTGTATTTTAAAAATTCATCCAGGGTTGTTGGTTTTTTCATTACAGCTGCAGAATTATGACGTCATGTGTTTTTAGAAATAAAATGAATTCAGACAGAAACAGACTTCCATCATAAATGTTCACTAAAATAAATTCTGATAATAAAACAGTGTGACATGGAAACAAATAAATTTTAAAAATATAAAAACCAGACTGGCTGACAGGGAATCCTTGGATTTGTTGGGTTTTAATAAATGCTTTTATAAGAAAACTTTATTTCACAATGTAGTCAGATTACTCTCCTTCATTATTACTGCTGTAGGGCCTTGACCTTTTATATTAGTGAGGTTAAGTAATCTATTTATTTATTTAGAAAAATACTTTATTTATTTTACAGTAATTTCCCAGACTGGGATAAATAAAATATTTTTCTATTCTTTCTATTCTTATTTCTAAATAATATAAATAGATAAATAATTATAAATAATATACAAAATATAATATAGAATAATTATAAATAATTATAATATAACCTCGTCAGGTAAAGTCATATTTTATATAATTTTTGTGAGGTTTTAATCACTAATGTGTAAATTACTGATATAAAATTATTCCATTTATTATTCCACTTGTTTACTTTCATAACATCAGTCAGAACCTTTTTACTGGACTTTGACAGAACCGCTGCTGTCTTTAAAAAGCTGAATAAAAACCTTCACTTGTTTTTACCACCATGTTCAGGATCTTATTTAAACGTCTGATGTCATTTGTTTGGTTGGGAAGGTGCTTTACTGACGTGTAGGTGGGAGGAGGACGGACACGAGTACAGCCGTTACCATGACGACCTCAGCGAACAAGGCCGGAGAAAGTAAACATGGCCGCCGAAGGTAAAAGCCGTCTGCGATGGTCTGAAGGAACGATGACAGACAGCAGCCTCCTGGAGGACCAGAGTCATGTGACCTGGTCCGAGCACACAGGTGATCACATTTCATCACACGACAGACGAACTCGTACGAGGGCGTCCACAGGTAGAGCAGCAGCCATCGCACACGGGTGTCATGTGTGAGGACGAGGCAGCGAAACACAAAACAGATGAAAAGGGCTGGACATGTGAGAGGCTGTTAGGATCGACGCTACGCCGACCAGAACGAAGCATGACCAGAACCAAGCATGACGTCGTTGTTTCATCTCAGATGTTTAAGTTCAAGTGTTGTTTTGTAGATATAATACACTAATTCAGTAGATTTTGTGTTATAAATAATATATGGAGGGAAAAATGACATAATTTCAGGCCGAGGTTCAAAGAAACACATGTTCAGGGACTGAAGGAGCTTTATGTGTCCTGCCAGCTCACACTCATGTGTTTATGGTACGACATCAGTACTAAGGTCCGTTTTATTTAAGAAAAAGTCCAATAAATAATAAGTAGAGTAAAGCAGGAGCAACATGTGAGTAAAATCCAGTAACAGAGTGTGGTGAGAAAGCCGCTGCTCCACGGCGCGCCGCCATCTTGGAAACCAAAGCTCTAAAACCGGATCAGACAGATATACGAGTGGACCTGCCGGGTCTTCAGAACCAGCGGAGCGTGTTCTGAGCACTGGGCTGATGATGAGCAGCTCCACATCCATCCACTGACGAACACAGCGGCCCGTTTACTGGAGCTGCCCGTCAAAGCCAGACAGCCTCCGATGGCGCCGCGTACATCAGAGGCTGAGCAGAAGAACGTAAATAGATCACAAAGCTTTATGAAGGAACATCTGACGTGTTCATCTGCATGTCGCTGAGCTACACGAGAAATGGATCCAAGATTCTCTGGATCCTGTGCAGCAGCGTAGTGGTGACTCTGTAGTTCTGCTGTTTTCTACACATGATGCTAAAACAGGATTCTGATCCTCTGGAGTAGACAGGAAGCAGCACGAAGCAAACCCCAGGAGGACACGAGTATGTGAGATGGTTTTATAATAAACCAGACATGCAGCAGAG
>NW_007578510.1:283721-286883 GCF_000690725.1 Stegastes partitus | reverse complement strand
CACCTGCAGCCCCTCCAGGCCACACATGATGCTGATAAATCAACACGAGGCTTAAAAACAGAGACGGATCAGAACAAAGAGGCCCAGAAGTGTCGCCTTCAGTCGGAACACATCAGCGCAGACGCTGGCTGTCAGGATCAGTCGGATCCGGCCTGTTATTTATGTGACCACATCCTCTAATGGCCTGTATCGTGTGCGGTTCGTGCTAATGGTGTTAGCCTCATCCCGTATCGGTTTACATTATGGACGCGTGCCATTTTTACGCCTCTTCAAATATTTTGGGAGCCCTAGAGGCCCCCGGGGTCCCGGCTGCCAGGGACGTCCAGAAATACGCCCGCTTAAAACACACTAAAATATTGAAGCAGAGTTTTTAATGGAGCGTACGGCACTGAATATGATAGAGAGAGAGAGGGGGGATCAATCTGGGGTTTTACGACGGAGGACTATAAATGTGTCGGCTGTAAATTGTTTTGGAGATGCTGCTGCTCTCAGTGCTGCTGCCGGAGAGATAAATCTGAGCACACGAATGTAAACAGTGTTAAAGCTGAGCCCAAACTATTATGACCTCTTACCTCCCGCCTCCCGCTGCTCGGAAATTATCAAATCCTTCACTTTAATTCAATTATGCAGAACTTTGGAGAGGCGGTACTGGAAGCGGGCCGGAGCCGGGATCCTCCGGTACAGACGTGGTGAATTCCCCCGACGCGTCCCGCCACCTTCCCTCCCATGATTATTTGCCACTTTGAGGGTCTAAATGTTGTTTCATGGCCCAATAAAGTTCTGACGGAGAAAAACCCAGTCGAGGATTTATTAATTTTATTCAGTTGGTGTGAACGATGTTAGATTTCAATAAAGGTTGTTCTGCTTCACCGTTAATAACGTCAGCCGCATGCAGCATCAGCCGCAATCATCCAGACACATGTTGGATGCTCTACGTCAGGGGTTCTCAAGCTGGGGGTCGGGACCCTCATGGGGGTCCAAAGATCACTGTAAAAATAAAAAAAAATAAATAAAGACTCATTTATCAGATAAATGTGTATCAGGTCTGTCAACATTAAACGTCTTCCTCCCACTGCTTTTTTGAACTGGTTAATATTATGATCTGATTATGTGATTTATTATTTTTTATTATTATTTTTTTTTTTGCTCTTTTTAAAATTATTTTCTTTTTTTATTTATTTATTTTTTTTTTTTAACATGTTAATGTAAAGAGATGAATCTGTGGAATTAACACATTAATTTTAGCGCTTTAATGCCTGAACAACAAAGCTATTACTTGTAAGATATTAAAAATCCAAACTGGGGGTCACGACCACAGACTTCTGTTTTCTTGGGGGTCGTCTGAGAACCGCTGGTCTGAGTGCACGTCACAACTCATCCTGGTCTTCGCTCCAGACAGTGTTTTATGTCGCAGGGTTGCCAGGTTTGCTGTGACTCTGTGGGTCGTGAAGGCTTCAGACTCTCCCCCAGTCTGTGGTCTGAGGCGCTGCTGGTCCTTTATGGGCTGAGGCCTGGACTCTACCGGACCTGTGAAGGCGCTCTGCAGATTGTTCACGTCGTCTGTTCAGGGCTTCACTCCTGGAGCTGCTGTCAGTGAAGCCACACCAACACGTTCCTCTCAGTTTTAGGTCATTTATTACTCGGGACCAGTTGTTCAATGAACTATTGTCCTTCTCTCTGTGATTCTGGATCATAGTGGGTCACACGTCTGTTCTAATCAGACCAGCTGGACCAGCTGAGCTCAGTCAGGTGAAGCATCATTTGGAGGATGGCAGCTGGGATTAACACTCATCTACTGTCAGCTGCAGAGTTCTTCTCTTGGACTGTGGAGATCAGTGACATGAGGATGATGGAGAGTTCCTGTTGACTTCCTTCCTCTGCCTCCGTCTCATGTTCCTGCTCTTCCATTTGAGGATGGTCCAAAACGCCGTCGTTCACGGGACAATCCTCTAACACATGCAGCTCTTTGATTTCCTCAGATGACAGGAGAAGTTCAGTGAAAGTCAGATGAGTCAGGATGATTATATCAGGCGGCAAATGAAGCCAGATGTTGTCTCATCCTGCAGCTTGTCTCCTTGATCTCCATCCCAGCCGTTGACTTTTAGAGTTGATTTTTAGTCAGACTCATAAATGTATGTGAATCAAACCAAGGTGCCAGATGTGAACGTCTTCTCCTCAAACAGGGAGAAAGAAGCTTCTTCTGTGCAGGAAACAAACAACAGCAGAAAGAAACCTACTGATGCCTCTCGGTAGTTTAGTTTGGTTTGTTTGATTTTATAAGAAGAGACACTTTAACACTGTTTCATGATCATGTGGCATCAGGCTCATTCAGAACCCTCTGTGTGTTCTGCTCTCCGCTGAAGCTGCCGATCCTGAAGACCTGCAGGCAGGTGAAGCTGCCGATGCTGAAGGCCTGCAGGCAGGTGAAGCTGCNCAAACCCCAGGAGGACACGAGTATGTGAGATGGTTTTATAATAAACCAGACATGCAGCAGAGATGGTTAAAAATATATATAACAGGCAGAGGAGCTGCACGACAGAGGAAGTGGTTCTGAGATATTTTTGGAAAAACTGAGGTTGGTCTCCAAGACAACAGCGTTCAGGAGGACAGGAAGCTCCAGACGGTTGGTGGTTCAGACTGTGTCCTCTGATCCACAAACATCATGAGCTTGTGTTGGAACCACGTCCTGCTCGTGGCAGCAGCAGCTCTCTGGATGCACGAGCATGAACTTCAACTTTTTCACCACCTGGTCGCTCGACCTCCGGTTCCTGGACACTGTTCCTTAAGGTGTCCTCTCGTCTCCAACATTTCATCCTTACTGTCATAAACACTCTGTTTTTTATTTATTATGTCTTTAATCTCTTTCACAAACAGTTCAGATTGACTCGGCTGATGAGCAGCGAAATACAGAAGTGGAGAAAAAGTCAAATGGCTGCCTGATGGCAAAGGAAACACTGGATTGATGTTTTAAACTCCACGTCCACAGCAGCTCATTGTTTAGCTTCTGTGCACTCCAAACTACTGTAGATACCACACGTACCACCAATGAGTGCCTCATAAAACCCACTTCAACTAATCCAGACTAACCCTTCTACAAAACCTGGGAGGAGTCCTAGAACTTGCTGGAGGGATTTTGTACGTCATCTGACCTGGAAACGCCAA
>NW_007578510.1:279082-281594 GCF_000690725.1 Stegastes partitus | reverse complement strand
CTGAAGGCCTGCAGGCAGGTGAAGCTGCCGATGCTGAAGGCCTGCAGGCAGGTGAAGCTCTCTGCTGAGCTGGTGGGCTGCAGCCTGACAGCAGCAGGTTCTGAGGCCTTCACACTCCGTCCTCGCTCCACCTCCAGCATGCAGGCTGCTGACAGACTGCAGAAAGGATGATTCAGCATCTCACATTTCTGGGACTGGCAGCGCTGAGTCATCTTTATTAAACACTCTGAAGCAAAATGTCCTTTTGTAAAGAAGAGTAATAAATGCTATGGGGAGCTTCATGTGTGCTGTGTTTACCTGCATAACGCTGATCAGAGTGTAAGATGATCAACTTCTTATCAAAGCAGCATCATTCAGTCAAGACAGATAAAAAATATGTCCATAAAGAAAAGAATTAAAACGTCTCCGATGATAAATCAATGTGAAAATCTGTGTTTTCATTCATTTTCTATCTTTCCTGAAAGTCAGTAATTCTCTAATTCGTCCGTTTAACTCTGACATTAAAGGAAAACTTCCAACAGCATTATAAAGGATTCACAGATAGTTCCTGTAGAAGTGTTTCTGCTGATCTAACGTCACTACAGCGACTGTTTGTTGTGTTTTTGTTAATTACAGTTTTCTTGGAAGGACAGGACGTAGTTTTAAAGCAGGCGAGTCTAATTAATGAAATAAATCAAAGCTTATTGATGATCCTTGATGTGAAACAACAAAATTAGCATAAAAAGAACAACTTGTTTTAATTTGACCTCTTCATGTGCAGATGAAGCTGATTTAGTTTAATCTGAGCTGCTCTGACATGTGACACAATAAACCAGCTGATTACAGATCAGTGTGATGAACATGAACACAGAGCAGCAGCAGCATGAGGATGATGATGGTGGTGAAGCTATTAAGATAAAGAAGAGAAAATCAGGTCATCTGTACTTTACACCTTGTATATACATACATGTACATTATTATTATTATTATTGTCTTTATTTGTTTTATTCCATTTTTGCACTGTTTGGAATTTGATTTATGTATTTCTGCTGTTTCTCTCTCTCTCTATATATATATATATATGTATACATTTATATATATATATTATTTTTATTTCTTGTGTGTTTTATTCTTTATTCTTATTCATCCTATTATTATAGTTTGGGTGTGGAACAGGAGCACAAAGCATCTCACTGCATGTTCACCATCTATAACTGTGTCTGTGACCAGGAGGCCTTGAATCATTGAATCCTTGAATCCACAGCTATAGAAATTGTTTTACTTTTATTTTGTAGTTCTATTAAAATTCTGTAAAGCTGAAGATCAGTAACATCAGCAGCTGACTGGCACCATGTGAACAGGTGTGTTACAGGTGAAGCTGTTCATGCTGTTTGTGTCTGTGTTCTGTTTTTATCGTGTCTTGTTGTTTTTGAGTCTCTTTGCTTTTCACCGACTACACTAACGGGACAAATACAAACTCCTGAACCTTCTGAACCTCTGTGTGTGAGTCAATGATGCAGTACGGTGAAGAAAGGCTGCTGGAGTAAAATCCTTCGTCCTGATTGGACGACCAAACTGGGTTAGCCGCGATAGCACCGTTAGCTTCAGCACAGACAACAGGAGTTCTATCATCATGTTCTGTCATAATTAACAGAAGCAGACACGTTATTTCTAACGTCTAGAACCTGCAGGAGAAGGAGGACCGGGGCTGGAGATCCCTGGTCTGGACAGCTGTGAGCTGGTCAGATGGTCAGATGGTCAGATGGTCAGGTCAAAGGTGAGGACCAGGCTTTGAACAGTGGAGCTATATTTACTGAACACTGTAGCTGCTGATCGTCTCCGTCTGGTCCAGCGTTTCACTTCCTTCACTTGCAGCTACTATTTCACATGTTCTGCTTTTTGTCTGAAGTGAAGCGCAGAACCTTGTTGCTCAGACTTTAAGGTGGATTCTGGACTTCTGGACAACACGACTCACTTTGCTTCCAGTGGAGGACCTGGCCATGCAGCTCGGTGGTACTCATCCTGACCGGGTCACAGCCAGTGTCTGGAAATAGTCCCAGTGAAACGCAGGAATGTGAGGAATGCTGTCAGGACGGTTTGGGTGATGTAGCCGCCGCTGGCTGTCAGAGGGCTGTTAGCACTGATGCTATCCTCCACAGACATGCAGAAGACGGCTTCATCGCTCCTGGACCCGTCCGGGACCGAAGGCCGCTCTGATCCGAACCGCTCTGGGAGTCCCTAATGCAGCTCCCAGGTCCCCCCAGAACACATCGATCAGTCAGGTTCAGTGGACCTGAGGTAATGTGGTGTCCTGGGAAGTGACAGAACCACAGTCTGGACCCACATCCAGCTGCTGGAAGTTATTTATGAATGTAGCCGCTGGAGTTGTGGTGGATGGAGGAAGGTAAATACCCAAGAACTGAGAGATAGATGGACCCTAACCGTAGATAGATAGATAGATAGATAGATAGATAGATAGATAGATAGATGGATAGATAGATAGATAGATAGATAGATAGATAGATAGATAGAT
>NW_007578510.1:273444-278762 GCF_000690725.1 Stegastes partitus | reverse complement strand
ACTCTCCTTTATTCTCTTTCGTTCCGGTTTGTCTTTTCCTTTCAGTCTTTACTGAATTAAATAGATTCAAACAGCTGTTAAGCAGGCGAGCATCAGGGCTCACAAACTGTGTTTTACATTTTCTTAACATTGCTAATTTACAGTGATAATAACAACAACAACATTAACAATAACAATAATAATAATAACAATAATAATAATAATATCTATATCTTGTGTCTGTTTCACTTTTTCTTATTTTCATTTTTTTCCAGATCAGTTTATAATTATTGGACCCAAATATTATTTTTTATTGATTATTTTTGTTGTTCTTTATTCTGAAATGCTTCCAGCCTCTGGTGCTGCTGTGTGTCACTCACTCGCTGTGTTTCCATATTTAAAAATGTACATTTAATAAATGCTTTATTTTAATATCAGTGCTGCAAATAATAAACGAACACCGTCGTTATATTTATGATGAATTTAGAAACCGATTTTTCAAACTCATTTTCAAATGTAAAGAAAGCGACATCATTTTGTTCAGGCTTGAGGGTAAATATTATATAAAGAGCATAAAGCTACGATCAGCTAAATCTGCTCTAAATATAAAGTCAGAATTATAATTAGATTTTTACTGACTGTTGTTTAAACACGAGTTCTAATTTTGTGGTAAAAACAGTTTTCCTCACAGCGAATTACATGAAGGTAATAATTTTATTTTAAAAAAGGTAAATCATTTATGATATTTAAATGTGTGCAGTAATTTGCTTTAATTATGAAACTATAATATAACCTTAGTGGAACAAGAGTGAAATGAAACATAGAGAGAAAAAGCGGAAGCGGGTTTGAAATGATTTTGTTGTGACGATAATTGTTTTTAGTGACTCTGTAAAATAATATAATATAATATAACATAATATAACATTATATAATATGAATGTAATATAATGTATATAGAATGTTGTTTTATACATTTTCAAACATTCATATTTTATTTTAAACCTTTATTTCTAATTTCTCGACCTGTTATATATGACTGTGTGTTATGTTCATGTCATTACAATAACTGCCCACAGTAATGTGAAAACAGACAATAATAGAAAATGTTTATTACTTATATATTAGAATATATTTGCCTCTTTATTATACATATAAAAAATAAATTATACTACAGTCCTAGCAGGAAAAAATTAATGTGAAATCATTTTACAAAAATAAAAGGAACCAAGAATAAATTGTTTCTGGTGAAACTGATCCTGTGTGTGAGAATAAACCCACTGATGTTGAGACTAAAGCGTGACGCCGTTCGTCTGCTGCTTCCCTCCAGCTGCTCTGTTGTCCTTCCAGTTACACACAGAACAAAACAGACGGACGTCATCACGCCGGAGACGCTGGACGTGGAGCCAACGGGACGCTGTGGAGGCCCAGATAGTCCTCATGAGCAACCGGAACCAGAACCACCAGCGAACCCCGGACGGGGTTAAATGTGATTTCATTTACATTAAATTAGTTGTTGTGTGATTTTAAAAAGCCTCTGTCCTGGATCACACGATGGGACTGAAGGCTGGTGTCCATCCAGGCCTGACAGCGTCCAGCCGGTCGCCCAGAGCTTCATCCCAGCTTTAACCAACAAAATGATCTTTAAATTTACTTGAATTTTAAAATCTGAACTGGATTTTAGCAGAATAAGCACAAAAGATTGAAAAAAAAGAAGATTGAACCCTGTGCAACCATAAAAGCACTGTTTATCATGTCTGACATCTTTGTTTTTATTTCTTTAAATCTTCTCGGCTTTTTTCTCACTTCCTGTTTTTTTCAAACATCTCCTTTGTTTTGTTTTTTAAGGTTTTTACTTCTTCTTTCCTTCACTGACCCACATCTGAACAATCCCCGTATGTTTATATTCAGTAAAACCAATCACCATCTTTTTTCTCCATCTTTCAGCTGAAACGGTTCCATCAGCTGAAGTTCTGGTGGAGAAGCTGCCAGAGGCTGAGCGATGACGTCAGCGTGAGGCCGACCTGCAGTTCCTCCAGCAGCCACCAGGTGTTTCTGCGTTCAGAGGAGCAGGAAGGAAAAGAACCTCCTGAAGTCTGGACCCCTCTGTGTTTATATTGTTGATTTACATTTCTAGAAAATATTTCAAATAAAAGTGACACAAACTTTGTCTTTAATTTAAAAATATGAATTAATTCATCTGTTAATTATCAGTTCATAATTAGTGTTCATACATTTAATCATCTTTTGATAACTAAATGCTTGTAAATGTTTGTTTTCTATGTTTTCTGGTACTTCAGGCAGTTTTTCCACAAGATGAAGACGATTTTAGCTCCAAATGTTTAGTAGTTATAATATAATCGTGTTTTAAAGAACTTTTGTGGGTCAGTTTAGCTGATGTGGTTCATCTGGTGCTGCTTCCTTCTTTATTCATTTCTCTGTTGGTTTATTCATCAGTCACAGTCCTGTTAACTCTTCTGTAGCTGCTGTATTTCTGTGATCAGAACACTGACATAAACTGACCACATGTGAATCATGTTTAACCTTCTGATCCGGTGGAACGTTTAAACACAGACGTGGACGGTTGTCCCCTTAAGATCCTTCACATCATAGTCAGGAGCTCACTGAATGTACACAGGACAAATTAGCTCGTATTTATGAGACAGAATGTTGTAATTATAAGATACCAGAGACCATTAAAGTCTGAGCTAAAACTCCAGGACATTCCCAAGAATCCTCTGTGTTTTTAAACGTTTTTTTTTCAGTATTAAAACAGTTTAGTGACAGTTTTCAGTCCATCTGACGGTAAATCGCAATAAGAAATTCCTAAAAAATAGTTTTAAAAAACCCTTCCAGCTCTTGGTCGTACATTTTTTTGGATTCAGGCACAATTTTATGGACTTGTGCTGAACTGCCAGTCATGATCAGCCCTCCTCATGTTAATCATAATGTTGAGCTGTTTTCTCATATTTACAGGATAAAAACTCACATTTAAAGTCTTTAAATGAGCTCATTTTGTGAATGCTTTCACATTAAAACCTTCATGGCTCCATATAACTCAGTTATTCAGCCCAAATCGCTTAATTAATGAATTAATGAATCACCACTCTTCACTCTGAACGCTTGTTTTTTCAGCTCTTCTATAAATCAGATTATAAAACATTCAGAGTCCATCAGCACCAAACAGGCTCATGTAAGAGTTGCTCAACCTTAATAAAGGTTAAAACTGAGTCCCTCCTCGGTAGAAACGCCGCCGCCGCCGCTCACTCCTCCAGTCCTTTCATTCTGCAGCCAGGTAGCGGAGGAGGGAGGCCATCTATTAACGGCTGAGCTGTAATTGTCATTAGGCTGACTGTGCAGGGAGAAGGGCCTTTTGGAAATAAAAGAAAATCCTGCTTAATTAATGGTGACATCAATCATGGTTTAGCCTGATTGGCTAAGAGGAGGTCCATCTCCTGTCTGATTTATCGGCTCGACGCGAGGGAAGGAGGGAAGCGAAGTGATGACGGAGTGGGAGAGGAGGACTGAGAGGCAGCCACGAGGGGATAGAGAGAGAATCTACTAAGTTTGATTTCAGTTTGTTTTAGCACATTGCTGAGGCTTGAGATGAATCCCTGATCTGCATCCTCACATCCATGGTCTCACCGACAGAAGACCAGCGACACGCTGAAGCCGTGAAGCCAAACCACATCGTCTCTTCCTACATTATTTTTCAGGAAAGAGCAAAAACCAAATCCCTTGTGGCTCCATGAAGTCCATCCCTTAGAACAAAAAGCTTCACATGAATGGGAGGAAGGCGTCTCTGAGCGTCGTTTCCATCCGACGCCGACGTTCACGACATCAGAGCTTCCCTTCTGACCGCTGGTGGCTCTTTGGAGTGAAGCCTCATCAGTGAGTCATCGTGGTGTTCACACCTCGTATATGTTTGTTTGTAATTAGTCACCGGACTGATGCTGAAGATGACTGTGTTTATGCACGACATGTACGACGCTGGTTCATTAACCGTAAACTCAACAACAGTGCAGAGAATTAAATCTAATCCTGCATATTCTGGACTTCACAGGTTTCTTTCTCTCACATGTTGGTAAATGGTTGCTTCACCCAATAAATGAATAAATATGATCCCATGTAGACGTGAATGTGTCTCATGATTGTGATGCAGCATTAAAACAGATGTTCAGGAGGTTTAACAGCCATGTGGTTGTTTGTTGGAGGTACTTTCTACTGCAGACGTAGATCCTGTTAAAAAATAAAAATAAAAATCCACCTTAACCTCATAAATATATAAATAAATATTAACACCAATCAACAGCAGCAGCAGTTTGTCGTTTCTGCTGCTGGGATAGTAAAAGTAGAGATTCATTAAAATTTAAAATCAAACTTCATTTATTCTTCATTTTAAAACCACAGCAGCCGTTCAGACCTGTCCTACGTCACACCACAGCAGCAGCAGTACCGCTCCTGAGCACCAGGGGGCGCATGTGAGGCTCAGAGCGGCGCAGCATGACGTCATAACGACGTTACATCACTTCTCTGATGACCCGAAGACGCCGGCAGCTCCGAGTCCTTTGAAACCCGAGTGTCTCTGATCAGCACCTGCTCCGGGTCAGCAGGGGTCAGAGGTCACGTGTCCACCGCTCAGGTGAGGTCAGCCGTCCAGGTGTTTGAAACACTACACGTCCTGTTACAAGCACTTTCCCCTCCAGTGCCTGGAGAGGAGCTGCTACCCTCCATCACCTGCTGTTTGTAGGTGAAGGTTCGTTATATCCTCACTGATCCTTATAATCAGGATTTTTATTTTACCAAAAGACAAACTGAAAACGATCAGCGACGGTTTAAGCAGCGTTGCTCCTGGTGCCTTCAGCTTTGTTTCTGCACGACGTTTAAAGTCCAGCTGCAGCTCCACTGTCTCGCTTCACTCTCTTGGCTCTCATAGCGTCGCTTTGAGACGCTATGAGAAGCTGGAAAACCTCCAGACGACCTGCTCAACAGAAAACAGCAAACAGCCGTTCAAGCTGGTGAACACAGTGGTGACCAGATGTTTGAGCTGGTAGAGACCAAAACAGAGCTAAAAGAAGAACACATAACTCCATTTTTTGTTGTTTGCTTGAGATGACATCAGTCAGACTGAAGCTGAGTGGATCTGACTCAGTAGCCATGACAACAACAGAGAGAACTGAAGTTTGATTGGTGTCTCAGGTAGACGATGGAGACGTGGGTTCATGAAGGTCTGTGAAGATGGAGGTGTCTGGTTTGCAAATGAATTCTTCATATATGTCTTCCAGTGAATGACTGTGTTGGTCTGATGTGAACAGAAGCAGCGATGTCCACACAAATCCACC
>NW_007578510.1:256321-271837 GCF_000690725.1 Stegastes partitus | reverse complement strand
GGTTTAGAACATGAGCTACAGATTATTTTTGTTGTAATTAATTAATTAAAGCGTTAAAATCCCACCCCTACTGTTAATACATTAGCAACCATTTTTAAAATAACAAAACCTTTTGACTTTGTAATTATGGTTTGGTGATTAAAATTTGATCTTTTTAGACAGTTCCTGAAGTAACGTTTTTCTTATTGCACACTGGAGCATCCATCCATCATCTCTACACCTTCATCCTCACCAGGGTCATGGGGGGCGGAGTCTATCCCAGCTGACTCAGGGTGAAGGCAGGTTCACCTGGACAGGTAACCAGTCTATCACAGCTGATTCAGGGTGAATGGCCTGCAGTGGCCAGACTGTGTAAATGAACCAGCCTTCAGAGTAAAAGAGTATTTGTTGAAGCTTCTCCTTTTCTTCTTTCCGTTGACCTCTGTCCATCTCCACCTTGCTGTTTGTCTTTCCATCTTGACTAAATGGAGGGTTCTCCACTGGTTCCTCTGTTATCTCTCCACTCTATCCTCCACTCACTGGGGCCACTCATCCCTCTTCTCTGTCCTCTCTCCTTCCCTGTAGGTCTGTTTGTCCATACAGTCCTCCTCCTGCTGCCATCCATCTCCGTCTATCTGCTCAGTTTAAGAATCTCTTGTCTGTCTGTCCTCAGTCTGTCTCCTGTTTTATTTCATTTACTTCTTCTCTGTGTACAAAGTTTAGAAAATACTTTGGCTGCCATCTGACTCTACATCGCTTCCTGCTTTCCTTTGTTTGTGTCCTACTTTCCTGATTGTCTTCCTCATTCGTCTCCTCTCTCCTGCCTCCTCATCCCTTCCTGTCCATGCTAATGTCCGCTCAGAGGCTCGGTCTGGAGCAGATAGCATCTCTATTGAAGCTGCAGCCGGACCGCCCCGTCGCTTTCATGCTTCGCTCTAATGGTGTTTCTCTGTGTTTTCTTTGGGTTATGTTCTGTGTCCTGTAAGCCCGTCCTGTCTGGCTTCCACACCCTGTCGCTATAAAACTGTCACGATGCTCATAAGGTGGCAGCCGGGCCTCTCTGATCTCCTCACACAAAAAAACAGGCTCAGATGGCAGGAAAAACAGCCGAGCAGGCTCCATCAGGTACCGGGCCACCCGGACAAGCTGAACTCGGATGTGTCTGGATGGTTCTGGGGGCATCGGGGCCCCTTTGCCCTCTAACCACAGCATGCTGATGTGAAAGCCGGAGGCCTGAACAACAAAAACATTCAACAACTGGTCATAACTTATCTGAATAAAATGACCGAGCTGCCGTCACATGTTCCACCTGCTTCAGCTGAGAACCGGGTCGCCACCAACAAACCAGCTCAGTGGGAGAACCAACGTCATCGTTTGTATGGTTCTTATGAAGCTCGGCGAGGTTTGTGGTGTTCAGTACGTTTGTGTTTCTTTGCACTTTTCAGACTACAAGCAGCCGTTAGCATCCAGCTAAAGGGAACACCTGGTTTACCTGTGTTCTAGTTGTTGTCCTGGGCCAATAGCATCTCTGACCACAGACTGAGAGAACGTATAGTTTGACGTTTGTGTTAACACCAGCCGGCAGCTAATTAAGTTAACTCTGGTGCTGACTATTTACAGGTGTTTCCTAATCCGTTGGATGTAGTTTCACTTTAACTCACCTGTATGTATGTTTACAGCAGCATCATGTTCCCCCTCAAAGCCCGGCTGTAACCGTAAGACTGTATAAATGTAGCGGCTCCTGAACACGGCGGTAAATCACTGGCTCTGCATTTGATGGTTATTTATTCTATGTACAACTACTGTGCAGGCCTTTAGCTAAAAGTAAAACCCATGTAGCAGGACTCCAGACTGACGGTTCCAGTGGTAGGACTGGTGTTACCAACTGTCTTCGCTGGTTGTACCAGCTGATGATTTAGTCGCCTCCCGACTCCCACATTGTGTTGGATCAGCACTGCCACAGATATTAATGCTCCATGCAGCTGATGAAGAGCTGTGTCTGCATAACTTAGTTCTGTTGCAATGATCTGCAGGGATACAAGACTAGATATTTGTCAAATGTTTTAACCTGGAAATATATTTATTTTGTCACCAGTCCTCTTCTGATATCATTACTGGTGGTAGATGCTCCACATTCCCGATACCCCGACATAAACGTATCCGTGCTGCAAAGCAAGCGAATGTCTTCAGTGTGTGGACGGTGAGTATTTCAGAGCCAGTCAGTCCAAAGCTTCATTCACCAGAACTGTCTATAGGCTCCTGTGAATGGGTTTCATGTGTTTTACAAGGTTTTAAAATGAAGACAATCCAGTCAAACAGCCAAGAATTACAGCTGCCACGAACGATGAGCTCCAAAAGACCGTCTGAAAAATGTTAGCTGTCAGAGAAGATGATTTAGGAAGCTGACGGGGGAGAGACACACTAACAGGGTTTTACATATCATTCATTAGAGAGAAGTGATGAGGACTGGCTTCCCTCTGGATTAGTGGTATTTCAGGGAAGCTTCCAAACAGGACATTTGTCAGAGTTTCCTATTGTGAAGGAAGCACTTTTCATACAAACAGACGGGTGGTCCTGTGTTCTGGATAATATGGTGCATAAATAAATCAGAAGTGTCTCTGGTTGACCTTCAGAGTTCATCAGGTTGTTCAGGACGAGGACACTGAGAGGTTCTTTAATCATAGATTCACATTCACCAGTTTGTTTGTTCCACTGATGCTGAAACGGTTTCAAACTGGTATTCATGGTAACACTGGCAAAAGGCAGAGTGTAAACCATCCATCATCTCTACACCTTCATCCTCACCAGGGTCATGGGGGGCGGAGTCTATCCCAGCTGACTCAGGGTGAAGGCAGGTTCACCTGGACAGGTAACCAGTCTATCACAGGGCTACACTTAGAGACAGACAACCAAGCACACTCACATTCACACCTACGGACAATTTACAATCACCAATTAACCTCAGCATGTTTCTGGACTGTGGGAGGAAGCCGGAGAACCCGGAGAGAACCCACGCTGCCCTTGGAGAACATGGAGACTCCACGCAGGAAGATCCCGGGTGTCCTCACCGGGACGCCAACCGGAGACCTTCTAGCTGTGAGGCGCTAACGGTGCTAACCACTGATCCACCTGCAGTCCGAGTGTCAAACAGTTCAACTATTTCAGTCGGCTGAACCCCTTGACAAGTTCTGAGTGGCCCATTTGGTTGTGGTACCGCTCCATTGGCTCAGCCAGCCTCTTCAGGTGATTGGAGAGCAGCTCACACTGATGGAGTAGAGTCCACAACCTGACAGGAAACTGAACAAAGTCCAATGGACCTGAACCCAGGACTTCTCACTGTGAAGCAGCTCCAGTCCAGCAGCAGCCACTGGTTGATGTGCTGAAATGGACATTTATCTCAATGTAGAGAGTTTATAACACACAACAGATTGAATTCCTGGCCAGTAGGAATGTTTCAAGTCGACCCGATTCGCCTCACGCTGCAAACATTCTGCTCAGCATGTGTTCGGGCCGACCTCTGGCCTCCTTACTGCTCACCGCTCCACTCTGATACTCAGATGTTCTGTTGAAGTTTGTCCTCCACGGTGTTTATCGGTCTATCTCCCCGTCGTCTGTTCCACGCTGTATCCGTCTGTCAGTAGAAGCAGAATCCTTCAGGACAGTCGACAAAAGAGCAAAGACAAGAAGCAAAGCGAGTCAATACAGAGGCTGAGGCGTCTGAAAGCGTCTCCTCCACTTCCTGCCCACACACATAAAGGAGGTGATCCCTCCGTTAGCACAGCTCTTAACACACACTCGTCCTTTTGTGGCAGCTCAACAAAACAGGTGTTGACTTTGTCTCGTGTGCTCAGACGCTACACGTGTAAACACGCATGCACTCAGCGTTGAGGGAAATATGGCCGACACATGACAGAGACGGAGAGAGAGGCGCTTCCTCCTCTTCTCTCACCTTCACTCTGCTTTCTGGTCTCCTGCTCTTCTGCACTCATTTCTCTCTCCTCCTATCTTTTAATCTGATGGTAAAGGAGCCTGATGCCACCTGAACATTCAAAGCAGCATTTACTGATTCTGGCCTCTTGGAGGAAGCACGACAAGTTGTTGACACGGTTTTAACCTGTGATGTGAGACTGCAGTGGAGACAAATGGCTCAACACAGCAAAGCTGAAGCAAGTATTCCAGGAGGTTTTTAATTTCAGACTGTTTCAGGTAGACCTTGGGTATGTTCCAACACTAACAGATCAGCTAACGAGCCTCACCTGGAATCAAAGGGTTAACTCCCATTTTGGGGCCTAACTGTGAACTCTGAAGCCTTTCAGTGTCCAAGTTCACAAAAACTCAAATGTTTGAAACAACCAGAGGAAGAAGGAGCAGAGAGCTTGTAGCTGGTTGGCTGCTGCTCCATGCCTCCGTCCACACAGCACAGCAGAACAGAAGCAGCCTAATGTGGTTCTGGACTGTCGGCTCGACCTGAAACTGAAACCCGACTAGCATTTGATCACTGAATGAAGATGTGGTCATGATGCTGCTGAGGAGAATCTGGAGGCTCAGGATGTGGCCTCCTCCAGTTACCATGAACATCTGTGGACCAAGTGCAGTTAAAGGAGACCACGCTGTAAAACAATGCAGTCGTTCTCCGGTCACGTGAAGAGGAGAACTTTCTGATACACACCTGTGAGTCGGTTCTGTTTCTCTGATCCAAACTAGTTCTCTTCTTTCTCTGTATTAATGTTGTGTATCTCAGCAGCCTCTCCAGCCCTCCCTCCATCTCTCTGCCTCTCTCTCTGGGGTTTCTGTTAGTTAATGAGGTTTAAATTTGGATCCTCATCACCGGTTCCAGCCTGGACTCATTGAGTTCTGGTGTACTGTGTGTGTGTGTGTGTGTGTGTGTGTGTTTCTTTGCCTGCCTTCGTATGCGCGTGTGCATACATTCATGAATGTTCATTGTCCAGGAAGAACACAATAAATATGCATGTGCACGGGCGCAGAAGGTTGGCCAGAGCCCTGAGGTACACCTCCACCGCTTAGATATGAGCTAACCCAGGGAATGCTGTGTGTGTGTGTGTGTGTGTGTGTGTGTGTGTGTGTGTGTGTAGTAGCCCTGGGTTAGTCATTAGCGCCGCAGTGCAAAAGCGAAGGAGGAAGCTAGTAGATCGTGAAGCACATTAGCTCAAGAGCCGCTGGAGCAAAGGAGCACACACACACACACACACACACACACACATACACACAAGCCCTCACACTGCTTGATTTCAGTTCTATCTCATTTCATTGTGAGTTGGACATTATTTATAGCTGCAGAGCGAAGCTACAGATGAACCAGGACCAGGAGGGGGATGGAGGCGGTGCAGGTTCAGGTTCTGTTCTTCTGTTCAGCATTTCATCATATGTACATATATGTGAAGAGTAGATTCATTTGTACATTCTGACTGTAGGTTTGTTGTCGTATTCTCACACTATGACCACTAAACCAACTAATAAGTGACTCACAGCTGGATGCTGACCAGGTTACTGAGTCCAGGGAGATCATCTGTGATGTTTCTACTGGACCCTGTTTTAAACAGCAGCTGTCTCATTACAATAGATTCACTATAACCTGACAGGACCGGCTGAATCCTCTGTAACTAAATCCCCCACGTCTCCATCACTTCTACTCGTCTAATTCGGATTATGATGGATAATAATGGACCAGGACGATGGAAGCTATAAACACTGCCTGCTAACACATAAGCACTGTAATGGTTAGCGTGTCAGCATGCTAATGGTAGCAATTAGCTGTAGCACCGATGTGCTAAAGTCACAGAGCCGCAGAAAGAAGAATGACATTAATTGTAGGATTTCCTGCTCCAGCGTTCCTCCTCACATGAACCCACAGGTCATGTTTTCTCTCCTGCAGCACCATCACATGTCCGCTGTGGATCCAAACACAGAACCACACTTCTCATAGTTCTGTTAGAGTCACATTACGGCGCCGCTGACGTGGACTTTGCAGCGTTTTACGCCACTTATTGTCCTTGGAGGAGTCGGCCCAGATTCCTCTTCCTGTTGTTCTTCATCTGGGTTATTTGTAACCAGGCAGACTGATGGCCATATTAATACAAAGTGACGCTCAATTGGCTGAAGTAATGTTGCATAGACAGCAACACTTCCAGTGATTGGACGATCAGTCATCCACTTCCAGCCCCGGGGGTGACAGTCTGTCTCCTCCCTCGCGCTGAATGAAACCAGATTACATCACATCCTGTCCATTTGTCCGTCCGTCCGTCCGTCTGTCCGTCTGACATGTTCTGCTGACCCGCCTGTAACTCTCAAGGTCATCACACGCGCTCAGAGATGAAGTGATTCCTAAATGTCGCCGTGACCACAGACGACCAATCAGGAAGCATCTTCTGTTGCATCCATCACACCCTCTCTCACACTCACAGTAATTGCCAATTACAAACAGTGAATCTATGTATGTTTCACTCATCGTACGATAAAGCCGAGCTAGGGAAGGATGTGAGCGTCCATCAGTGGACTTCCTTCCTGAGGAGCCTCATAGTCTAACATGACACAACGTGAACGAACACATGTAGTTTTGGGATAATTGGGGAAAACATCTGAAGGCCACCCCGTGACCCTGATGAGGATTAAGCGGTGTATAGATAATGGATGGATCTGAAGCCCAGCCTCGGTCATGTTCATGCTCTTTCTTTCCTTTCTCAGTCTGGTGGGCAGCGGTGGGCATCAAAAGGCTAAAGCTCGACCCTTCCTCAGTCATCGCTGTACCACGACGTGCCGTTATGGTAACAACAGATGAAACACCACGACGACTTTCTGGAGGACTGAACAGCTGCAGAGTGTTTCAGCATCGGGGTAAAACTGACAGAGATCTAACTCAAATGGTACGTCCTGGATTGAATTCCATTATCTGGCATTATTCCCGCGGTGCTGCTGTTGTTTATGACCGCTGTGGCCCACCATCAGAGGCAGAGGAGGCGAGCTGATGCTGTGAAACCTGTCAGGGAGAACTCTGGGTTGGTCGGTGGTGGATCCGAGCTACAGACGAGCTGCTGTTTGCACCACGATTCTGATGATATTCTCTCGACTTTAATTTGCTCCAAAACCTAATCAACCTTCATCAGACAGCGACAGTCATTACGTCTACGCTTCAGAGTGCGATGACAAACAGCCGATGGGACCCGACTTCCTGACCTTGAATCCAGTAAGGATTCATTCTGATCTCACCCTTTGCAAGGAAAACTTCTCAGTAAGAAGTAAAAAGAAATGCTGCTGTCTAAGCTCATGGCTTGTTCCCAGACTGACCTGATGGATCTGATGCATCCTCCTGCTCCACCTACTGTGACCTGCACGGCGACGCCTACCAAACCCCATCAGTCTGCACAGTAACCACTAACTACAGCGACATGCTTGTGTTTGTTGCATCTCTGTTGCTGAGCGGTCGAGCTTCATGGAGAGTTGAGGCGTCTTTTTGTCTGAAGCGGTTCTTAATCTAAAACTAAAGAATCTCCATCAGCCTTCCAACATCGTTCCTTTTCTCCAGTCATGGATGCGACACCTGAAGCCATTTCCAGGAGAAAGAAAATATACTTTTGTATTTTCAACAACAGGACAGACCGTCGGCTTAACCCTTTCAACGCTAAGTTAACGGTTAGCGCTAGCGAATAATAATGAATAATATTTTCCCACTACGTAGCCTCGAACACAGCGTAACAGCCCAATGTGCAGCGTAATTTCTTCAGGCAGCAGCGTAGCGGGCCGTTACTCTGTGATGAACCCTGTATGTAGTTAATGATCAGTTCTTATGTACCGACTCATCAGCCAAAGTCTTTTAATTAGTCAGTTGGCTTTGATCACTTATAAACATTTCAGAGAAGAGGCAGCGAAAATCCTGTTTTCTGGGGATTTTGGGGGTCAAACGACATCATTTTACTTCATTTGCATAATTTACTTCATGACTGAATCATTCATTCATATGCAGGGATTCCCACCGACAGCCAATCAGAACGAATGTAACAGGAAGTCGCCGTATACTGGAGCTGCTGTAGCGGTATCGCGGGCTGCAGGGTTGAACCAGTTAAACATATGAGATTTCTTCATCAGTCCTGACTTCTCTTGCCAGTTGGATGTATTTTGAATGAGGCGCCTTTCAGACCACGTTTTGTCTGATCCGGACGGCGATATCTTTACAACTACTGGACGGATCGTCATGAAAGTCAGTGCAGAAAAACAAGTCCAGTAGTAAAGAGCTGCTGTATGAGGACACGTCAGCAGGCTAAACCCCCAGAATGCAACACCTTAGTGGCGTCGCTAGCTGAATTAGCATCACTCCGCTCTGCACCACCGTCGTCACTCTAACAAGCTAATTAATAAACTTGTCACTCATCGTTATTGTAACGGCTTCTCAGGCGAGGGGCTGACGAGAGTTTTAGGGATCAAACACGTGACGTCAGCGTGTACAGTACTCACACGTGTAGGCAGCTTCATACACTACAACACACACACACACACACACACACACACAAACTGCTTCACATGCATGCACACTTTATCCACACACACACACACACACACACACACCCCAAACAAACCATTACGCACACGGGGCTGGCTTCCACAAATTAATTTGCCAGCCATCTCATATCAGACTGATGGAGGGAAGGGGAGAGAGAGTGATGGCTGGAAGGCCGGAGGGAAGAAAACACACCGTTTTCCAGCTGATTAATTTTTCCAATTTCATCGAGACACGACCGTAACCTGCTTCAATTAAAACACCACTCTGGAGACAGACCCTGTGTGTGTGTGTGTGTGTGTGTGTGTGTGTGTGTGTGTGTGTGCATATGCAGAGCTGATGGTTGTATTTTATTGAGTGGAAAATTGAATCAAATTGTTTCTTTTTTCTTTCAGTCTGTTCTCCTCCACACCTCCTCCTCCTCCTGTTTTTTTTCCTTCTTTGTTCTTCTCCTCCTCCTCCTCCTCCTCTTTTTCCTCCTCCTCCTCCTCCTCCTTCATCTCCAGATCCAAAGGTCCAGCAACACCTTCAACAGTTTTAATTCTTCCTTTCTTTCTTTTTCTTTCTGTTACACCTAAAAAACCCAAATTAACTTCTGGAGAACATCAACAGAAGCTCCTGGAGGCTGTTCTGAATGCTAACGCGGTTAGCAGCTATGATGCTACAACATCCTATTTTAATATGGTAACATGCCCATGTGAGCTAATTAGCGCTAGCAACCTCTGTAACATCTGTCACATGACTAATCCTTTTCTTCCTGTGGGCGGCATGAACATTAAGAACCAATTTAACCAGTTCAACAGGAGACCACCAGTTGGGCCCGGTGGACCCATGAGGAGGGTTTCTGGGCATATATGTGCCCATCTTCCATCCCACTGCACATGCTCAAAAAACCCACTTTTCTAGCGGTTGGAGGTGTCAGTAGTTTTACAGATGTCCCGGTTAGAATGTAAATCTGTGTGAAACCATGAGAGAATTTTTTTATTTTTATTTTTTGCAGTACCACAAGTGGCCACTGGAAAAAATGCCAACAACTTATCCAGGTCTTTTAATTAGTCTTTTTTGCCAATATGCCGATATTGTCCAACTTTCAATTAACGATTCCAATATCAATCGATACCGATATATGTGAGTTATTTAATTAATTTACGTAACATCTCGGGCTGGTCTGAATACCAATACCTGGGTTCTGGATATTTGGGCCCAATTAATGATGAACATGAGAGAATATTATTAATTTACTGATATTATTCGTTTCTTTATTTATTAACACAGTACAGGACATTTAAACAAACTCAAATACAACTTATCCGTCCATCATCTCTACACTTTAATCCTCACCAGGGTCATGGGGGGCGGAGTCTATCCCAGCTGACTCAGGGTGAAGGCAGGTTCACCTGGACAGGTAACCAGTCTATCACAGGGCTACACTTAGAGACAGACAACCAAGCACACTCACATTCACACCTACGGACAATTTACAATCACCAATTAACCTCAGCATGTTTCTGGACTGTGGGAGGAAGCCGGAGAACCCGGAGAGAACCCACGCTGCACGGGGAGAACATGGAGACTCCACGCAGGAAGATCCCGGGTGTCCTCACCGGGACGTAAACCGGCGACCTTCTAGCTGTGAGGCGCTAACGATGCTAACCACTGAGCCACCGTGCAGCTTCTCCAACTCTTTTAAAGCAACCAGAGCACAGCTAGCATCGCGTCAGACTGCTGCCGATTATGTCATCACGTTACAAGATCCGTCCCTTTTGTTTGAACAATATTATCAATATGTTGAAAGCAATGAGTGCTGGAATGTCCTGACCAGTCAGGAGGACCTGAGAGGTGCACTGAGCAGAAAAACAGCCAAATATCAGCATAAAGTTAAAACAAAGCCAGATCCAGTGAAATGTTAGCATCACGCTAGCTCGCTCCGTTAATGGTTTCTGTGCCTTCATCCAACCGGCACATTCTCTCTCCTCGCTGTGTCTCAGGGTCTCTCTCTCTGTCGCCTCCTCGCCGACTGAGTCATGAATCTCTATTAGCAGAAGAATAAAGACACACAGACTCGTGCACACACCAAAGTCACTTTGAAGAAAGCGAAGGAGGGCAGAAAGGAAACGAGGAGATGGGAGTAGAGGAGGAAAAATGGAAGCAGGGGGAGTCGGAGAATCTCCCAAAGTCAACAGTGAGGAGATGGAGAAGAGAAGGAGGAAGGACAGGGAGGCAGGCAGTGGATCAGCACATGACCACCAGCTGGACTCACTGTGTGATCTGTTTCCATGGTAACACACCACCACCGGTAGGGTCCAGGTAGTTTAAACTCAGGACTTTTAGATTTAAATAAACCTGAAGGACCAACTCAATCCCAACCAGCCAAACAGGTTCACACAGCGCTGATGCAGCGTTTTAAACACAGCATACTGGAGTTCTCATCTGGTTTCTGTGGTAACATCTTTGCATAGGTGAAGTGGAAGAAGATGCTCCTCGTGTCCACTAGCGGGTGTTGACCTCTGTCATTTACAGTCTGTGGGTCAGCATCATGATGTGCTGTAGTTCAGCTAGAATCCTAGTTCTGTAATGGTGGCACCAGAGAAGTTCAGGAGTTGGTCCTGTTTGCAGGACTCAAAATTCTGATACCTTGTTGAGACGTTCCAGTCAGACGAACGTGGTAAACCAGACAACAAACACTCCCAGAACCGGGCCACTAGCAAGGGTAAGAACCTGCAGCTCTCTGTGAGTCTGTACAGGAGAAGCACGAATAGTTCAAGCATAGACAGATGGATGAATAAGGAGATTTAATCACAGTTTATTTATGAACTTTGCAGATGAAAACAGCGTGCCACCTCAACATCTGATGTTTCACACAAGTGAGATCTCCGGCGATCAAGAAAGTGGATCCTGACTTTCTGCTTCCCGCCGCTCTAAGACGTGAAGTCATCTGGTGCTGAAGGTTATTTGTGCTGCTCTGGAGTTATTTTAATCTCTGCAGTGAACACGATCAGCACACGCATAAGACAGCAGAAGGAAATGAGTCCAACATTCCTGCTGTGGTGCAGCAGCAGTTCCCAGGCTGTGCGTGTTGTTTGTTCTGTGCATGTATGTATGCATGTTTTCGTACTTGTGCTTGTGATATTTTCCTTGTGTGTGCGTGTCAGCCAGTATTCTTAGCTCCTGCTGCGCTGTAACGGCCTTTCTGGGAAACAGGCGTATCCTCTGAAGCCCTCCCGCTCCTCTCAGGGGTCACGGCAGAGGTCGGAGTTGAGGTGTCAGGAAGGTCGTTTCCGTGACGATAACTCTCCTCCGGCTCAGACACGAGGGACGTTTTTCACACGGTGAGAATCGTACGAACACACAGCGGCGGCTCGGCGCAGCACGGGGCGAGCGAGCACACACATCTATCTGTCTCTATTGCCTACTTTCTCTCTCTATTTGACCCGTCTTCCCTCTTTCTCTTTTTGCCGTCTCTCACTCTTTTCCTGCGTAGAAGCGGCAGGTTCTCCTCTGGGCGTCATTAAAGTATCACGTTATCACTCTGACATCAGTCAAGCTGATGCTCGGTTCCTGACACGCAGCACTGAGAGCCAACATCAGCGTGAGCAGGCCTTCAGGTGGCGTAACGCCTCCTCAGGCAGCCAGGATGGAGGTCTGCATCTCTGACGCTCAGGGTGCATCCTGATAGCTACGCTAGCAAAAAATAAACATAAAACAATGACTCCCAGTGCGCAGTGTGTCGAATGCAGAGTGCCAGAAACACCCAGATGTGCTACTACAGTATGCAAGCCGGCGTGCGCTACTGGCCGTTCTGACCCACAATCCACTGAGAAGTTTGTCACCGGAGCTCATGTAAGCTTGTGCTGCTCAGAGCAGGAAGACAGAGGACGGCTGGTTGTGATCTACAGACCATCACAGCTCAGGGTGCAGCATTAAGACAGTCGTATGCATGCTGCATGACGCAGGACGTCCTCTGTGAGGGCAGCTGGACTGGAAGCAGAAAGAAAAAGTTTGGAGTGCAGCCGGAGTGTCAGAAGCTTGTGAGCAGGTTGACCTAAATGTCTCAGCCACCGTCATCGTCTTTTATATTTAACACATTTTCTTCTCTCAGTTTAAGCTGTTAGCACGTGAACTAGCTAGCTAGCACTAAAAGCATGAAGCACAGGTGCACATCCAGGTAATAAAGAGAAGTTAAACCCTGATCTCTGCTGGTGTTTGTATCTGATCCAGTCTGAATCATCTGCTGTTTGTATTTCATTTTACTTTTATTTAAACGTTGTGTGGATTCACCGGGACAGACGAGCAGCGGATACGTCACCTGCATGTGAAACTCAAATCAAAGTTAAGTGATGATGCAAAAGCAGCAGCAAGAATTTCTACCTGAACGACATCATGCAAAATATTATTAGTGTTTGTCTGCTGCATATTTACTGTGGTTTAGTTATTGACTAATAAGCTCCACAAAACAGGAACAAATGCTAACCACTGATATTAAAGTTTTGTGATATTTAAATATGATATAAAACTAAAATACATTTTTGGGAAATTCCTTTTTTAAGGTTTCTTTCTTTGAACAAGTCTACATGAAGCCTCCATATACATTTTAAGTTTTTAGTAACTGATCTAAAGTCATTTCAACTCAAACAAACACTGAGAAACAAACTTTATAGATAATTGCTGATTTAAAAAACATTTATTTTAAAAACGCTCTTGGATAACTCCAGCTAAGCTAACTTCCATCAGTGTTGTTGGTGTTGAAGCATGCTGCCGTCACAGCAGGGAGCGGACAGCGTCGTCATTGTTGTGTGAGTCCTGGATAATAACTACAACATGTTTCTGTGCTTGTTGGTTCTGATCCCAGTGCAGCTGCAGCACACCTGTCTATTGTTCCACTCACACAATGTAGACGGCCGACACCCGCCGCTTCTTTTTTTTTTCTTTGATTGCGGAAGAACATTTAGGAAAATGTTTGAGGATGCACAGAACACAATGCAGCGAACACACGACACCGTCCAGGCGTGATGAGGCCTCCTGCATGCTGGTGGGTGGGTGTGGTGGAGGCGCGGCCCAGTTCCCAGCCATAAAAACTCCAGAGGATGTTGCACACACACACACACACACACACACACACACACACACACACACACACACAGAGCCTCCCATTCATTCCTTGTCACCATCTTGCGTTCCTTCACCTCCTTCCATTTTTCCTCCCGTCCTCCCTCCCCTCCGTGGCGTGTGATCCGGCCATCCATCCATCCTGTCCTCCTCCACAGGGATCCCTCCTCCTCCGCCCCCTCATCTTCCTCCCTTTCCTTCTGTCTGACCTTCTGACCCGAACCAAACACACAAACATTTATGCAGCAAAAGCAACTTTCATATTGTGGTGATTGAGCTGCGGAGCGACTCCAGCCTGACCGACGGTAGCTTGTTTTCCTACCAAGAGCTAAATCTGTTCTCTGGTTTTCCCTCCGTGCTGCTCTGGCATGTTGTAATAGTTGAACATCAGATATCAGGGTGTTGAAGCCAGAGATACACAGAGAGGCTGGAAAAAGAGCAGCTGCACTGGGATCATGACTTTTATTTTAAATAATGGCTGCTGGACTTAGTCAGAAATCAAAGTTTTATGCTGTTAGTTCAGCAGACGTTAGCGACGCTGCACCACATGAGGAGAAAAGCGACTCCCTGTAGCGTATTTATCCCAGCGGCTAACTGGTCCAGCTTGTTGTTTCACTGTTCCTGAACATCCGCTCCATCCTGCAGAGAGTCGCCGGGCCTGAAGCCGACAGAACCCCAGCCGGCGCTGCGTAACACAGACACAGACAGACAGACCACCATGCACACGCTTTATGTAGAATAACTGATCAAGCTAACATGCATGTGGTTGGTCAGGCAGTAACTCTACATCCAGGTTCTGTCAGTCGTCGGCTGTTTGTTGTCCTGAGTCACAGAAACAGACCAAAGTGTCGGTTAGTTAAATCTTCCAAAGTAGCGACGTGACTGCTTGTTCCACACCTAGAGGATGGATCTCCATAAACTGACACTCACGGTTCTTTTTTAGAGCCGCCATATTTGTAGTTTTTAGTCAAATGTCTCAACCACAGACTGTTTACATTAAAGCATCAGCACCATAGACACAGTAAAGCTGAGGACGGGTCAGACGTCACTGTGCTGCCATGTCTCCAGAGCTGTGCGATGCTTAAACACATCCTCTCAGAGCAAACAGCTCGGCTTGATCTTCATTCATGTTCTCCATCTATCGGATACATCAGAGGTGCGGCTGTGGAGGTTCTGGAGCTGCACCGAGCCTGCACCATTACACTTATTTTTAGTTCTAGTGACTTTATTTTATTCTGTCTTTATTGTTGTCTTGTTGCACTGATCCACCAGAACCAATCCCTCGTATTGTGTGAACTATACCTGGTATTAAATCTGGTTCTGGTTCTGATGTCCAGTTGTGGACACGCCTTTAAAAACATCTCAAGTCTTAAAATCCCTCCATGCTGCGTCCATAAGAGGTGCGGTGCATGTGAGAGAGGACACGTGTCTGTGTGTGTGTGTGTGTGTGTGTCTGTGTGTGTGTTTTAAGGTGTGTGTGTGTGTGTGCTGGTTTACCATTCAGGGACACATACCTCTGTCTACACAGCTCCATCATGGGGACCCAGAAACATCCCCGTGATGTAAACGGTTCTGTTCTGCGGTGTCGGTCGGGATGAGGTTAATCTTAGGCGAGTGTTTGTTCTGGTTCTGGTTCTGGTTCGTCTCCAGTCAATGCAGCGTCCTGTGAAGTGGCAGAAACACGACGGTGTGTGTTAATGGGCTCGCTGTTTGAGGTGTCATGGTGGTGCTGGTATTAGGAGGAATAATTGAGTTGCTCAGCAGACCGAGGACCAATCAGCAGCCAGTGTGTCGCCCTGCAGAGAGAGAGAGAGAGAGAGAGAGAGAGGGCGAGCAAGCAGCCTCCACACACACACACACACACACACACACACACACTCAGCTGATACAACAGGGTTAAACTGGTCCATCTCCTCGCTCCG
>NW_007578510.1:251857-255685 GCF_000690725.1 Stegastes partitus | reverse complement strand
CACACACACACACACACACACACACACACACACACACACACACACTCACACACACACACCCCGCTGTGAGCCCGGTGGCAGGCGGCACAGTCGGACATGAAATACTGTCCAACAGCATCATCCATCTGCTTTGCTTACGCCTTCCTCTGCCTTCTTCTTCTTCTCTCTTTCCCTTTCCCATCCCTCCACCTCCTCCATCCCTCCATCCTTCCATCCCTCCATCTCCTCCACCTCCTCCATCTCCTCCATCTCCTCCATCCCTCCATCTCCTCCATCCTTCCATCCCTCCATCCCTCCATCTCCTCCATCCTTCCATCCCTCCATTCCTCCATCTCCTCCATCCCTCCATCCCTCCATCATTACTGCCTCCTCCTCTCTCACTTACAGTACATTTCCTCTTAACCAAACCCAAACAGAGGGATGGAGTGATGCTGCTACACCGGGCTCACACTCGGCTGTCTGTCCTGTTGTTGTGATGCTCACGGTTCAATCACAGAGCTGGTTTCCATAACAACGGGCCAGGCTGCTCAGTACTTGTTGCTGTTGTGGAGCTACATCGAGAGCTTCTTCATCAGACAATAGGTCTGTGGTGTGTGCATGTATACTTTAAACCAATGGTTCTCAAACTGGGGGTCGGGACCCTCATGGGGGTCTCAAGATAATTTCAGGGGGTTCCCCGGTTCATTTTAATAAAAATAAAAATAAAAATAAAGCCTCCAGTTATCAGATAAATGTGTATCAGGGCTGTAAAGTGTCGACTTCCTCCCACTGCTACTGAACTTGATTATGTGATATTATTATTATTATTCTTTTTAGAATTATTTTATTTTGTTTTTATATTTTTTTCCTTTCATTTGTGTGAAATAAATTCAATTCATTCATTCATTCAAAAGAAAATGAAGGTGTTAATGTAAAGACACTAATCTAATGAACACATTAATGCCTGAACAGCAGAGTTATTACTCAGGATTTATTAAAAATTCAAACTGGGGGGTCATGAACACAAACTTCTGTTTTCTTTGGGGGTCAAATAATTATTCGTAATAAAATAAAGGAGATGGAGATTATAAAAAATTGCAAGAGCATAAAACAATATAACAGTTACAGATATTATCGTGTGAAGCATCATGACTAAAGCAGGTTTAAATATATGGTTAAGTTATTTATATATTTAACAGTGTTATAGTGAAAATCTATCGTATAATTTAAGGAATTCTTACAATGCAGCAATACAACGTATAGCTACTCCCAAACCAGTACAAAGTAAGCTGTAGGACGTCTACGCTGTTGTCCTCGGACTAGCTGTGAATACAAGCGCTCACTGTTTAGCGTGAAGCTGTTTTTCTGGTGGCGTCTACGTTAAATGAAATGAGCGGTTTTCTATGAATAACATGCTGAGCTGCTGAATTCTTCATTATATTCAGCAGCTACGTGCTAACTGAGTCCGTCTCGGGTTCTGGGGCTGAAAACGACCCGACTGTGCTGGAAATGAGGCCGATGAGAGCCGAGAGACTGAATCAAAACATCAGGATGTGAAACCAAAACAATGATTATTTATTTTAAATAAAATAAATCCGAGGGCGTGAGCTGGGTCAGAACTCTGTGTGGGTTCTGCACCTTAAACATTTAATAAGAATATTAAAAATTAGTGCAGCTTTAAAGATGCAGCCACATGAAATATGGAAATTATATCATATTAAATTACAGAACATTTATACATATATGATAAAGACAGAATGTGTTTGACGACTGAAGCTAGCTGCTGAGCCGTATATTAGCACATGAACACAATCTGTCTCAGTAAATATAAAGTTAAATATCGTCTGAATGTTGAACATTAAAGCTTTTCAGTCCAAACATTTCTTAGAGCTTTTTAATATTTTCCTGAGTGAATAACTGACATGATGGGGTTTATGACTCTGTGGTGCCTTATTGTTGTGAAGCATGTCGCTGTACCTCGCTGGCATCTGTGTGCATCTTATTTTATATTTTATACTTTACAGCAGTGAGAAAAATAAACATAGTGTTCTAATGTCTCATCTGTTATCGTGGTTGCATTTAGTTTTTATATATACCACCGTATATAAACCTTCAGCTCATATTTAAACACAAACGCACTCAAACAACAGATAGAAAAACTTGCTGTTTCCATAAGCTGCTAAACTTTGACTGAAGGTTGTTTCACTGCCTGTTTCAGAATTTGGCCTCAAAAATCTTTACAAAATTGGAGAAAACAGGCTGAAATAGTCTTTAAATGTCTGCTCGTGTTTAAAGACGGAGATTAGATTTAATCTGAGAGTGGAAGCACACAGGAAGGTTGGATCACAGTCGAAAAGTAAAGCAGCTTTTCAGGCAAAGTCTTTTCAGCACTGATTAATGACACCATTGTCCTGCACGCGCACACGCACACACACACACACACACACACACACACGCGCGCCAAATGTGTGTAAACAGTGGTAGACCAATGTTTTTAGCTAAATGTTAGCATCCTAGCAAACCATCTTAGACAGACGTGCATATCCTGTCTGTGTGACATCGACTGGTCCAGATCCAGGTTCATAAGGTTCTACATTCAGTGGAACCGTCTGGACGACCTTCTCAGGACGTGTGTGGACATAAAGCAAACGTATTGACCTTTTAGGACCTTTGTTGGAGATGGTTAGACGTCCTTCGTTTGTCCAGGTTGTCCAAAAACATCCACAGTGAGTCTGTACGTCTGGACAGAACCTCTCCTGCAGTGTCTGGATGGCTCATCTGGACCTGTTCTGTGGGCTTTAGATGTTCTACATGTTCTCACAGTGTGGATGTGTTACCACAGTCAGAACAGCTGCAGAGGAAAGTCACTACAGGGGATTTAATTCTTAAATAAATCAAAGCAAACATGCTCACAGGTTCTACCTACAGATCAGCCGCCACCAGGAGGCATCATCCGATTACTAAAGTTCATCCTGAGGACGACAACAAGACAACAGACGTTTTACACAAAACCACAAATGTCAGCCTGGCTGTGCTGAAGGTCAGAGGACCAGCACAGCCAGTGATCCCCGTCTGGTGGACCCATCCATCCCATAAACGCTGCTGTTAGATCAGCCGTGTGCAGCGCTGACATATCGCTGGTTGGTGAAGTGTTGGTGAGTTTACTTCAGCTGTGTTCTAGGAGACGTCCGTTATGTTCAGATAGTCCACAGAGGGTTCATCATAGGAACAGCTGAGTTAGACGTGGACGGTGGACGGTGGAGGCTTCATCCTGCTGTGATCTGATGCCTGTTCAAGTCTCATGACATCAGTGTTTTAGTGCACGCAGCCTGTTGTGATCGCTCTGGTTTGTTTTTCCTGCGTTTGGCTATTTTTTCTTCTTATTGTACATATTTGTTTATTATTTTGTCGTTAGTAGATATTCTACACATGCTGGTGGAGAGTTTTGGTCTTTTTTCTCCAAATGAGTTTTGTTATTATTATTATTATTATTATTATTATCATTACACTGTATGTCCACGTACAACAGCAGAGTGTGCGTTTATGTTGTGTTATATTTTTATTTTATTTTCATATTAATACTTTATATTTTATTATATATGTTTATTTCCTGTTTCTTTAAGACTTTTGATGGGAGCATCTGTAACTGAAAGCAGTTTCCTCTACAGGCATCAGTAAAGTAGTTCTGATCCTGATTCTGATTTTAGGTTCAGATTCGTTTTATTGCAGCGAGTACAATGAAAAGTATTTCTACACCTTCTGACTGGACTCACCTCGTTAAGGCTAAAGAGCACTAGATCGTGGCATGGTCCTCTCCAGGATGGTTAAAGTTCTCTGCAGTCTGAGCTT
>NW_007578510.1:246115-250283 GCF_000690725.1 Stegastes partitus | reverse complement strand
CAGCATTTACATGTTTTATATTTTTACATAGATTAATTTTATAAACAGTCAAAACTATTCCAGCAGCAGTAATGTTGGATTTTCTCTGTATTTTGTTTTATTTGGTATTTTATTAGACGTCTTTATATTTTATTTACATTCACACACACTCAGCTCATCAATACGTCTGGAATAAAACACTCAGTGCAGGTGGGACCTCTGTCCTGTGTCCTTTTTAAATTAAACAATTATTTTCAATAAATAATGATTTTTATAAAAATATTAAACTATAATCCACAAACATTTGCCCTGGACTCGTCACATCGTATTTCTATGATAGAAATTCCTCAGTTGTCTCATATTCCTCCAGCTTAACAATTATTTTATTTTCATTTAACAGTATTGTTTGTATAAATTCATATTTTGTACATTTCTTGATATTTTTTTAAAAGCCAGTGTTTTCTTTTATGATAGTAATTCACTGCTTTGGGGGGTTTTTTTATTTTATTTGTCACTTGTGCCCAACAAACTGCCCGTACGCTGCACATTACATACGATGTGTTCAGATTACTGCTGCATGTTGCACATTTACAGTCTGATAACGTTTCTAACATCTTTGCACTTCAGACAAATTCAGGCCAAAAGCATTTAAAAATGCAGAAAAGTCACAATTAATTTATATGAACATGTCTAAAATTAAATGAAGTGAATTAAGGTATGCAATATCAATAAAGTTCATTCAAAATGCCTAATTTCATAATATTAAGGATGTTATTTTATGCTGATATTAATTGTTTTTTTAAAATTTAAGTTCTATATTAATAATTTGATATTTGATGTTCCATCCTGTTCAGCTGAATTGATCACATTAAGGCCTAAGAGCTGCTTAGACTGGATGTTTCTACAGCGTTGGAATAATAATGAAGTAAAAACTGTGTTTTTAAACGTTTAAATCATTTTATTTGAAATCCAACAATTTCTTAATACTTTAAACACATAATTTTGTCCAAGTAAATTTAGAAATTTAAAAAATAATAATTACTGTAGATTCAACAACCAACAACATACTTTACAGTCAGCTTTACAATTATATTATTTTCATAAGATCAGGTTTTATGCCTCTAAACACTTTATTTTAACCAATCAAAGGGTAAAAAGCTTTAATCTCTTTAATACGAAGCAGAACGTTCTGTTTTCCTTCATCTCAGATTTTAATCCAATAATCAAATAAAGCCTCCACCAGGTGAGTGTTTTGTTCTCATTGTTGTGCTTTTTTATTACGTTTTTTTTGGTTTCTAATGAAGAATCAATAAAGTTTGTGTTCACTGAATTTTGCTTTATCAATTTTATTATTTTATTTTATATGATAAAAAAAAAATAGAGAGAACAAGATGCGAGGCTCCTGGACCGGTGTATATTTAATATATATAGTAATATGCATATGTGTAATAGCATAAGAACCCATTATATTTATACAGACATGTTAGTTTTAATGGACTGTTCAGCTGCAGATTATCTGACTGTATTTACATCTTCTCTGCACAGACCTGCTAAACTCAGTTCAGCCGTCCTGACTGGACAGATGTTGAGGAGCTGCAGCGCTGCCTGGTGTTCCTGTTGCTCCAAATGCTCCTCTTGTCAATAAAACAATAATAAACAGTCTTGGTTTGGTTTAAAACGTTCCGGACCAGAAGCGAAGGCCTCGTGTTCGGTGCAGCGCCGGTGTCGTCCAGCAGGAGGCGTCGCCCTCCAGGGAGTGATCCCGAGCAGGACGCTGACCCGGCCTTCAACCCAGCTCCTCTGCTCAGGCACACCGCGACCCGGCCTTCAACCCTGACCTCCGACCCGCCGGCCGGGTTCAGCCGGGGGTCGGCTCTCACACGGAGCGGAGCCCGGTTCAGAGAGGGGTCAGTGGGCTGGTACCGCCGGGGGTCCACAAGGACTCAGCTGCTGCTCCAACCTCTGACACGCTACCCACCGTCAGCCTGGAAGAACTTCTGATAGACTGAGCTTCACTGGTTTATACTGAGATCAGATTAGATTAGATCAGATTAGATTAGATTAGATCAGATTAACCTGCTGCTTTCTTTACCTCCATGAATTTAAATGCTTCACTATCAATAACTTTATATCGGCCATGTGTCTCAGACCTTTGGAGGTCCGTGTGATGACCTATGAGAGGACTTCTAGACGTTCTCAGCCTTCACCTGGACACCCACAGACCCGTCTTGGGGCTTAACTCTAAACCTTATTACAGAAACAGAAAAGTTTGAAGCCAATCCAGAGAAATGAGAGGAAGCGTTGGAGACGGCGAGCTGCTGCTCCAGGACGCTGCAGGCTTCTGATCAGGACAGCTGACAGAAGGAAGTATCTTCAGATTCCCTCATAACGCACTGGACCACGATGATCATGTAGGAAACGATGAAAGCAACACATGGACGTTAAAATCAGAGTTAGTTCCAGATGTTCACTGTTTGAGTCATAATGTTGAAATCAACGTGATTTTCTTCATCATTCGTCATAAAACACTTCAGGAGTTGTTTATATTCAAAAATATCTTCAGTAATAGAAGAACAACCCAATCGCCTGAACCAGAAGTTCTGAACTGGGTTAAAGTCTTCAGTACCGTTCCCGGTGGTCTGGGTTCTTCTGCTCGTATGAAGGAGGGCGAGTCAGAGGAGGTCTGTTCAGGTGTATGTTGAAGCTTTAAGCATCTTTACTGAGCGTCCTGCATCCTGAGTGTAANATGAAAACACCTCAGTGGATTAAACGAGGAGTCAAACACATGTCCTGCTGCTCGCTGATGCCACCTGGTGGCAGGAAAACACACCGACTGACCCACAGTCCACCGATGGAGCTGGATGTGGTTCTTCTGTTTCATTCAGAATTCATCTGTTTTCATGGAAGCAACAGAGGAAACACACTCACGGAGTGGGTCCATATTGTGTGGATGGGTATTTAATCACTCTCTTTATTAGAGAGGGAAGTCCAGAGGCCAGAGGTCAGAGACCACGCCCCTCCTCACAGCCTAAAGACGCTGCTCGCTGACCTCTGATCTGCTGACTCCTCGTTTGTCTCACTTTCTCTCTTGTCTTTGGGTCCCACTCTTCTCTCTTCCTTCCTCTGTCCTTCTGTCAGGTAATTTATTCACATGATGATTCCTCTGTTCATCTTCTGAGAGCAAACATTCAGCAGGAGGAACGTCTTGTGATAAGATTATACAGCAGGTACTGGAGTAGGCTGTGTGATGCCTTCATGGCCTGGCGGTGGAAGTAAAAATTAAAGTTTAAAAATGTGTGTTTATGCACTAATTTAATGTTTTAGTTCATGAGCTTGAGAGGAGCTGGTCGGTGGACTGTGTTACCTGTCCTGATGCTAAGCTAAGCTAGCCCTTATGTTTACAGTGCAGACATGGCGACATCATCACTTTTCTCACCTAGCTTTACTAAAGCTGCATATTTCCTAAAAGCTGACGTGTTCTGAAGCGTAGCTACAACCAGAGCAGTCAGTCGTGGAAGCTTCTGCTGCTCAGACGTCGTGAGAACATCAAACAATCGATATGTGGGACCTCCATGTATTTAAGCTTCTCATGTCTCAGCCTTCAGACGCACACGATCCCTCTGACCGGCGAGGTGGTGGTCACTCAGTGGTCATCTGACACACACACACACACACACACACACACACACACACAGCAATAAGCCCTGAGGACGGGGTCAGCCGGTGGCCACGGCGACCGGCCCGAGGGTCGGTCTGGGGTCAGCGTGTTGCCACAGCAACAGAGGCACGAGTCAGTCAGCGGTCAGGCCTCGGCCGTGGGTCAGCGAGTGGTCAAATGCACGCTAACCAGATACACACACACACACACACACACACACACCCATAGTGCACTCCTGTCACACACTCATGGTATGTGGACGTCTGCAAACGTACGCTGATGTAACTGATATAATTCATGTTATCTGGACTCACATGTGGTTAAACCTGAATCACACCTGGTTGGTCAGAGCGGCGGCTGAGCGTTAATTTAACATCGAGCAAAACTCACCATGTTTACATTCTATAAAAATACACGTTTATATATAGTTTAAAATTATGACAATTGCTGTTGTTTCTATCTAATAATACACATAATAATAATAATAAGAAGAAGAAGAAGAAGAATAATAAGAATAATATAAATGTTTAA
>NW_007578510.1:231268-242968 GCF_000690725.1 Stegastes partitus | reverse complement strand
AGGAGCAGGAGGTGGAGGAGCTACCGTTGTCCAGTCAGAGCTCCACAACCAGCAGCTTCCTCCACTCACCTTCTGAAACCCTTCTCCTCCTCTTTCCTTTCTTCTGCAGCTCCCTTCATCCTCCTTGTTTCAGGTTTTCTTCGTTCTCCTGTTTCCTCCTCCTTCCCTCGACGTCGCTCCACATCCCGTCTTCATCCTGCTGCTGTTCTTCCAGCAGGTGGCGCTCATCTAGGTGTTTCTGTGGGTTTCTGCCTGATCCTGAGCGGCTCCTCTTTAAGCTCTCTCTGACCTCCTGGAGCTCCTCCAGCTTGTTCGTTCTCCCTCTCAGGACTTCATGGCTGCTGCTCCTCTCCTGCTTGGAGCTCGTTGGTATGCAGGTGTTCTAGGTGCTCGTTCAGGTGATGATCGTCTGCCTGAGAGGCGTCTGAATCCCTCTGCAGCCCGGCGGGGTCGTAGATGTTGAGCAGCACTTTGAGGAGCGCTGAGGAATCATCTGCTGCATCTTTGGCTGTTGGTTTGTTTGGGCCACGATGCTGGAGAACAGAAGCAGAGGAGAGCTGGTGCTGCAGCAGCTGGTGGACGAGTGTCACAGCTCGTCTCTGTCTGGAGAGCATCCACCAGTTTGTTTGAGGACTTTGAGGTTCACAGCTTTAAAATGTGACATCAGGCGTTAGTCCTGGACGAGAGCAGAGATCAGTAACAGCAGATGGTTTAGGAGCACGACATGGAGACAAAACCTGATCCAGCTCAAGCTGCTGAGAACGAGCTGCATCCAGAAAAGATTCAGGTCAGTATCCATCCCTCCAGACCACACCTGGACGAGGATTACTACGTCCCCAAACACCTACACGTCCTCCTCTATCTGCATGTAGGTCCTCCGTCCTCTGCTCGGCTACGTCACAGGTCGTCTAACGCCAGAATAAACGAGCTTCAGCCTCCAGAGCTCGTTGAGCACCACTGACGGTGTCTGACGGTGAAAGTTTACGACAAACCGTCTGAGCCTCGACCCCCAAGACGAGATAAGTCTGAGTTCATGACGCCCCGGTTTGAATTTTTAATCTGTCACCAGTAATAACGCTGGTGTTCAGGCATGAATGTGTTAATTCCACAGATTCATCTCTTTACATTAAGATTTTTCTTAAATGAATGAATGAAGTAAATTTATTTTGAACAAATGAAAGAGAAAAAAATATAAAAACAAAAGAAAATAATTCAAAAAAGAGCAAAAAATAATACTATAATAAAATCATAATATTAACAAAAAGCAGTGGGAACAAGTCCACACTTTTAATGTTAACAGCGCTAATACACATTTATTTAATTAATGTCAGCTTTATTTATTTTATTTATTTTTTTTACAATGATCTGGGGACCCCCTGAAATTATCTTGGGACCCCCATGAGGGTCCCGACCCCCAGTTTGAGAACCGCTGGTTTAAGGTGTGGTAATATTAGGCTGTGTTTTGTACCAACAGTACGTCTACGAGCATGAAACTGTGTTCATATGTACATAAATAAAATAAGTCAGAGTTGGAATGAACGGCTGACGGTAGAACTGAGTTTATTTAAAAAGAAAAAAATACTATTTCACACATGTTCAGCGTTCTGTGACTAGCGGACCCGTCGCCAGCTCATTTCAAAAACTTTCTTCATCGTCAGGATTTTATCAAAAATGACCCAAAAGTCTCCATCTGGTTTCCAGCATCGTCTCCATGGTTACCAGATGTATAGGTCTCGTCCAACAACGTCACAACGACATTCACAGGATTAATTATTATCTGAGCTGCTCATCAGAGCAGCGTTAACATTAAACTGGACGTTCTGGTGTCGCCATGAGCTGCTCCAGTTCCCCAGTAAGCAGCAGCGAGTCGGCCAACCAGCAGCTGAACAGAATCCACCGTGTTTATTTCAGTGTTCACACCTGTTCTGGTCCTGTAGTGACGGGTCACATGTTCTGGTCCTGTAGCGACGGGTCACATGTCGGCGTTCACACACCAGACGTCGGCACGGCGACCATCTCAGAGCGCCGTGACAACAGCAGCCGCCATCTTAGCAGCGCCGGCCGTTTCCTCTTCAGTCTCGCTGCTCATTGATGAAGTCGCTCCAAAGGCTTCTGACAAAGAAGCCCGCCGTCGTCACTTCCTGCCCCGGAGGGTCGCGGCGGGGTCGGCCCGGGGTCAAACGCGGGTCGCTGCAGCCGGAGGTCAGAGGTCGGCTCGTCGTCTGTGGTAGCGACTGGTTAAACGCTCATTCGTTCTCATTGTCTGGTGATGGTTGCGTAACGCGAAGCTTCTGTTGATAAAAGGCTGATTTGAGGGAATAAGTCACGATCACATGAAGCCTCATGAATCTGGGACAACAAAGGATCCACATCCAACATCCCGCCGCCGATAAAAACACAAACACACACAGATCAGCGACACGAGGACGATCTGGCACAAAACAGACGAATAAAAATCACATGAAGGGTTACATCTTCTGTCAGGAACCAAAGTAAGAGAGGAGCTGGAGGGTCAGCTGGGTTCACACAGAGTTCAGGACGCTGTGTTCACACACATCAGACTGTGTGTGTGTGTGTGTGTGTGTGTGTGTAGATATACACACTATAGATGTTTACATCTCAGTTTCCTTTAGAAACGTTTACGGTGAAGACAACTCTGTTCCTTCACTTATTTTAAACTCTTATTATTTTGCAGGCTGATCCGGAGACTTAAGCACATGTCAGCAGGTAGCTAATGCAGGTAATGTGACCTAATAAAGGAACCTGAACACCTCATAATTAGACTATATAAGGTAATCATGTTAACGAGCATTTACACAGAACTTCTGCATGTTTTCCTGCAAACCCTCGGTGCTGCTTCTGTCTCATGTTATCTGAGCTCCTGTAGCTGAAGGATGAATCTGACAAGTTAAACACAAACCCGATGAAACAAACAAGCAGCATCACGTTTAAGGAGCCGGGGTGTTGAAGGCGTCACTCGCTCACAGCATCAGAACAATGAGCTGCTCCAAACAGACATCTTCACAAACGTGTGCTGACTAACGGACCTCCTTTGTGTCTTCAAAGGTTCAAACTGGGTTCAAATCCGGGTCAAAGTGAAGCCGAGAGGGAGCGAAAGTTCACGTCGTCCTCAGTCAGACCGACTCTGACACTGAGAGTCGCTGCTTCTCTACGTTGTCGTGCTCCTTCATGTGCAGGACTTCAGCAGGTCTGCTAGTGGCTGATGTTCCTCTTTATCTCCAGAGAAACCTACAACTCATGATCAGTTAGTGAACATCAGGTGGGGCTACGTGACATCTCTTCAGTCGTTCATCTCGGAGCAGATCTGCTCCTCTGTTAATCAGCTGTCTACGCAGACAGCCAAACAGCTTTATCTCCACCATCTGCCTTTGAATGCATCGATGCTGCTCCCAGTTCCATTGTCCTTTCTTTGTTTTGGTATCATGACATTAAAGGATTCTGGTTCTGATTCTCATGGCTGCATCAGAACATGTGGCTGCTGAGCTCCCACCCTGACATGAATCATCAGAACCACGTCTGTTGTCTGATCACCTGAGATTCTGTTTCTAGAAAGCAGACGTTCATCTGAAGGACATCAGGCTGCACACGTTGTCTTTTGTTTTTCTACAGTTAGCATGTTTTAACCTAAACTGTTGGACGGCAGCTGCTTAATGTCGGAGTTCAGTGCCAGCGTGAAGGAGGAAGATCTGTCTTTAGATTCAGTTCACTTGTTTAGATCTCCATCCTCTCCAGTCAGACACTATCTCCTCTAATTCTACCTGATGAAGCAGATCCAGAGTCCAAACGTTTGCTGCTTTTATTGTCAACCAGCACCACCACGAGCTGATCACATCCCTCAGGACGCTGGAGGGAAGCTCCGACCGCAGCAAATGTGCTGATGTCCGTGTTTTATGACGCTCCGCCACACGGATTGATCCATATTAACATTTTCAGACGTACGAGGACATTGTTATCGACAGAGGGAGAGACGCGCCCACAGGGCTTATCTTTACATTTCCTCCATAAATTCCTGTGGTTTATTTGGATGTTTTGGAGATGCAGACGCGCGGGGAAAGGTTTCAGGCTGCGATCAGCGCGCTGCATACATCAGACATGAGAGCGAGATGGAGGAGGAGGACGGGAACGTAGTGGGTTCAGCAGCAGGGCAACGACTCTCCTCCAGCCCTCCATCACATGCACACACCCTGGAGGCACGCAGCACAGCATGCCGCCGCGCATTAAGGTGTGTGTCTGTGTGCACGGGGCTGCACCAAATGAGCAGCTTCTGGCTCAGAAACACAAACAGAAAAACACAGCGAGCGTGGAGGGAGGGATGCAAACAGGAGGAACATGAGGAGACAGTGGAGAGACGAGTCCTTCTGCTTTACGCCGTGAAGCGTTTTCCTGTACTGGAGTGTTTTAGATCAACATGTCCAGCACTTTTACAAGACGAAAAGCATGTAAAGAGGCTCACAAACATGATCAAAAGAGAAACAGCTTTTTCTAACCGTTAATGATCCTTGCGAGCCAGTTACCCAGATATATCCATGACTGCATCTACAGCTAGCCCACATGGTTGCTACGCTACCAGCCTAAAATGATTGGAGCCACATCCTTTGTCAAAAACGTTCTTCTGATGTTTTTTTATGTTAATAGGATGTGTGCTTTAGGTCACTAATATACATTAATGCACAGTTGTTGAGCTGCGATATAATTCTAGAGTGAATTGCTGCAATTTCCAGTTTGGCCTCTTGGTGACAAAAGCATCCATCAATACATCATCTGTACACGTTAATCCTCACTAGGGCCACAGGGGGCGGAGCCTATCCCAGCCGAACAATTTACAATCACCAATTAACCTCAGCATGTTTGTGGACTGTGGGAGGAAGCCGGAGAACCCGGAGAGAACCCACGCTGCACGGGGAGAACATGGAGACTCCACGCAGAGAGATCCCGGGTGTCCTCACGCCAACCACCGACCTTCTAGCTGTGAGGCGCTAACGATGCTAACCACTGAGACACCTGCAGCCCAGACCAGACACACTGATGCAGACATGTGTCCGTTTGCTTTCTGCAGACACCTGAGATATCCTAATTGTTGTAAATAATAAAAATAGACACAGAACACTAAGATGCAGACGAGGTGAAGGCCTGATGCCGTCCAGTAACCCTTAACTAAAGGCCACAGTGATCTGGACAGAGCGGAAACCACGTCGACATGTGAGCAGTGTTAATGTGTGTCCTGTTCATGTGAATCAAGTGGAACGGTGCTGTGGAGAAGAGTTTCCCCCCTTAATCTAAATCTAAACCTAACTCTAAGGCTACTTCTAGTCTGCTTGGTGCACACTTTCCGTGCATGTGCAGAACACCAGTGGCTCCACACATGCCCTCTACTGCCCTTGTTGCAGATTTCCTCACATGCCAGACGTCAACAGAAGGTGTATGCAAGCTCTCACGGACTCTTTGTGGCAAAACGTACGTCATTTAGACCCTAGTAGACTCTCAGTACTTGACATCAGAAGGTTTTGGAGACAGCAGATGAAGATGGTCGCTGAGGCCGCTGATGGGGTGCGATGGGTTTCTGTGAGGTTTATGAAACTGCTTGTTTTAAATCAGAACCAGAGCATGAACAATGAGAAGCTTGGTGATATATAGATATATGCTGCTTCTCCTGTTCATCTGACCTTCATACATGATTATGATGAGTTCATAAAGCTGCTTTTTTCTTTATTTTCCGTTTGCTGCGCTGATTGATGCACTCTGTAAGCTGTGACGAGCAGTAATATCCGTGTCGTGTGTGTGTGTTAGTGCCACGAGCAGTGTGAGAAGTTTAAAGAGTTAAAAACAAACAATCCAAACGTTTAAGAGTTAAATTAATCTGCATCTGTGTTCATCCTTTAAATCAATCAACCAGCTCTGTTTCATTTATCCACACGTAGAAAACAAACAGAAACACACGGATGACAATACAGCTCCCCCCCCAACCCCCCCAACCCGCCCCCGAGGCGCCACACGTGACGTCACGCGTGTTGTCATGGTAACCTGGAAGACTGACGTGCCCTCCGGCGGCGTCTCGTGCTTCAACGTCGCCGAGCCAATGAGTGTCTTCATTAGGCTGGAAATTGGGCAGAAAAAATGACAAACAATAAGTACCTGTTCCTGATCTCCGCCTGCGCCGATCCGTCCTCCTGCCGGGTCGCTCGCTCTCCATCCGCCGGCAGGTCACCGCCGGGTCGGGAGGAAAAATGAGGCGCCGCCTCGCCGCTGATGAAAACCTCTCTCTCTCATCCTCCCATTACTCGCCGGCTTCTCATCTCCACGTGCATCCCCCATGATTCTTCTCTCCTCCCCTCGGTCCTGTGCAGTCAAAGGAAATCACAGTCAGGGTCTCAGACTGTGGATGTTCTGCTGCACGCCGAGGCACTGAAACGGGGAGATTTACCTGTCGTAGAGGAAGCTACCTGTGGTGGAATTTCTTCTTCTGTTAAACACCTTAGAATAGAAAGATCAAGCATAACTAAAGCAGATAGAAACACAACAGCAGCTTCAGCCTCAACAGGTCCATGTAGAGCCTTAGATACTGACAACAGGACTTTATAAACAGTTTTCAGGAACACGAGGAGACACAAAGACTGGCAGCAGGTCTGTCAGTGAGCAGTGAGGTATCATCCAGTCTGCTGGAGCTGAACGCTGCTACGTCTGACGGTCAAAACACTGAAAACGGGTCAAAATGAAACCGTTTCATCACGTTGTTGAAGACAACACCCTGACTTATGTCATCTGGTTGAATCTGAGCAAACAGGGATGCAAGATGTATTCTGTCTGGTCTCAGGGCAAAGTCAGAGCATCTCTGCCTCGACCAAGTCTCTACCCGTCTATTTCCTGATTGCACTTTATGTCCATCTGTTGTGTAACTCTGTGGGACTGAAGTACAACTGAGCCACAAGATGCTGAAGCTGGCAGGTAAACAATGACGTCCTCTTTGTGGTTCCCTGAACAACAGTGACGGTAAAACAACAACAACAACAACAAAAGAAAGTCTTGTGATGCTGCAACAGGTTCATCTATGAACTGGTAGAAAAGCAACAACGAGCAGTTTGTCTGATTCTCATGAATGCGACATCCATCCATCATCTCTACACCTAAACCCTCACCAGGGGGCGGAGCCTATCCCAGCTGACTCAGGGTGAAGGCAGGTTCACCTGGACAGGTAACCAGTCTATCACAGGGCTACACTTAGAGACAGACAACCAAGCACACTCGGCGACCTTCTAGCTGCGAGGTGCTAACGATGTTAATCACTGATCCACCTGCAGCCCAACGCGAGATCTCAAGAGGAAGATTCTTCAAATTTAGCATAAATGCTGACCTCCCAGGACGCCTTTAATTATGAATTCATATGTTACGGGCCCCGGCTGGCACAGTGACCACGTCAACAAAGAGGATTTCTGCAAAATATATGTAGAGTGTGAGAGTAGGAACAACAGCGGCACTCTCAAATTCGTCCAGACCGCGTATGTTTATTCCATCTACAACTCATTTACATTTCAATGCTCTCAGTGTCCATTACTACTGACTAATTAAGTCAAAATAAAATACCATCCTGCATTCATTCATGTTTTGTTACTCAAAACCATATATCATTTCTGCTTATTACATTTCCAGATAAATCCTTGTAACGCCAGAAAAGCATTGCTTACTGCAGCTTTAAAGTGCTTCTACAGAAGTAATGCAACAACCCAGTTACTCTTTACTCTTACTGTGCTTTTACCCGCTGAGCATGTTTAGCTTATTTAAAACTGGACTTAGCAAATATTTGGGATGCCTCAGTGCTATGAGCTCATTGTTCTCAGAACAACAAATAACAATGAATATCTGGTATTAACTGATCAATCAAACACTCTGAACCAACACAGTGTTCAGTGGTGATAAAACATTCATCAAGTCACATCAGGAGTCATACAAAACCAATAGGGAACCAACTGCACATTAATTACCTGCTCAATACATTAATTTCTGCCTTAATACACACATTTTACACGCGAGTTCACTACCGCCAAACTAGCGCCAAACTAGCGCCACGGTGCGGCTCGGCTTTACCGCCGTTGTGAGCCTCGGCTCGATATTCTCCAATTCAATATCACACTGACTTTAAAAGTTACACAAGTCACCACAACATGTTGACTGAACAACCTACACATCACACGAAGCTTACAGTTTTCATTCACTGTTGTTTTCAACCGAGTACTAACCTGCAGAATACATGTAGAGCGTGAGAGCAGGAACAACAGCGGAACTCTCAAGTTCGTCCAGATCGCGTATGAGCGGTAACCGGAAGTTGCTCCGCGCTATGGAACCGGGGAGCTGCAACCAGGCAGTGCCAAAGGTTCCGCCCCTCTACATTATTATTTATACAGTACTTCTCTTGTACTTTGCAAATATTATTACAATAATATAAAGTGGTGTTAAACAATTTCTCATAATTACCAAAATAACATCAAATGTGGTCACATATTTTGGATGAGCCACACATACAATAACTGTTCACACAAAAGCCTGATGAGATAAAAATGAGGAAGTGGCGCCATTTTGGATCCAAAAGGTCAAAGGTCAGCTTCCTGCCAGTTGGTGCTTTGGCTCCATAACCCAGAAACAGACGGCGAGACCGTGATGGTGTTTCACATTGGGTCAGACAACATGTTCTGGACAGTGATCCCGGGCGTCTGTGTCAGAGTGGGTCGGCTGTTTGGACCTCTGGTTGTGTGAAGCTTTAAAGTTAGAAGCAGAAGAAGAATCGTCTGCAGCAGAACAACAGCAGCATCAGCTTCAACAAACCCGGAGCCGCGGCTGCAGCTCCAGTCTGGGCCGACCGGTTCTAGTCGTCTATGGAGATCTGCAGACGAGCTGAGGATGCTGCGACCAGCCACGACCACACACACACACACACACACACACACACACACACACAACAACAGCAAGAAAACAAGGATGATTATGGGTTATGTTAAAATTAGCGTTCCTGTAACTGGAGCGCAAAAATAAAACACATGTACCGTAATTAAGACGTGATTGATGGAGATCCAGAACGGGTTCTGAAATTCTTTTGTCCTCAGCAGCAGTGTGTGTGTGTGTGTGTGTGTGTGTGTGTGTGTGTGTGTGCTCCTGATTTGTCGCCCTATCATCAGCTCTTCGTGTGTTTTCTCCTCTGAGCGATAAATAAAAGTTGGGCTTCGTTTCCACACGTCTCCATGGTTCCATGGTTTCCTGCAGACGAGGTGGAGGTGAGGTCTGGGTGGAGAGGAGGGGAGCGACCCGACGAATCCCCCATGATCCTCTGCTGCCGGCTGCAGGGTGGAGGTTCGGGTCAGGAATCCTGCGGGGTTGTATTCACCGTTACACAAGTGGATGTTGACTGTCGGTCAGCGAGGCCGCCGCCGATGCTCTGATGGTTGAACTGATCATTAATATTGATCGAGCTGTTAGAGGCTCATATGTTCAACCGAGTGAGAAGGATTGATACGAGACGAGAGGAGTTTAACCGGCACACGATGAGGTTTTTATCTGCAGAACTTCAGCACTAAGACTAGAAAACACTGGAGACCTCCTTCCATCCATCATCTACACACCGCTCAGTCCTTACGAGGGTCTGAAGACGTCCTGCTGGTGATGATATTTAATCATTCGCTTTACTGTGTCTCAGATTTAATTTTAAATGAAGTAAATGGTGTTCAGACGCATCCTTTGCTGAAATGAAACCTGTTTGGAGTCCAGATTTAATCACACATGAGGCCCGTGTCTGTCAGAACCCACCACTCACGCTGCAGAGCCACCACAAACCGAGTCCAGGAAGCTCTCTGCAGACCTTCACAATAAAACTGAGGCAAAGATCAGGCTGAGGGTGTGAAAGCATTTGTGAAGCTGTGAGTGTTCCCCGGAGCGCCGTGGCCTCGATTACGCTGAAATGAAGGAAGAGCCACCGGGACGCTTGCTGGAGCTGAACCGAGCAGAAGGTCCGCGGGTCCAGGAGGCCACCAGCAGTCTCTGAAGAAGAAACTGGAGGAGAACCTGCAGCAGCAGCAAAACACAAGAAAACGTCTGAAATCGAGGCTTTTCTTCTGTACCAGCAGGTTTTAGAGCTTCTCACTTCCTTCAAGCTTCTTCTTTTACCTTTAACTGTCTTCTCACTGAGATTTATTCTGAGTAATCAGAATTTCTCTGTTTATAAAGGTGTCCGTCTGCTGCCAGGTAACCCCAGACTGTTATTTACCTGCACAGTGTCTGAGTCACACTGACTTCAGCTGCAATATTCCATATATTCTTCTGTCACTGTTTCTATTCTGTTTATATTTCTGCTCTTTTTCCACTGAACTAATTTCTCTTATGTATATACTTAGATGTATTTATAGTCAACAGAACTTATTAACCCGTCACTGCCTCATAAGCTCTGGTTCTGTGTCCTCCGGTAGCCGAGCAGCGACGTTTCCAGATTCACGGCTGTGTTTTTGTGCAGTGACGATAAAGAAAGTCTGAGTCGATGTAAAGAAGATGAGCCGTTAGTCGCCTCCATCCAGACATTTTCCAGCATTCGTTATGTCCACATTAACGACCTGAGAGAGTTTAACTCGGACAAACTTTCAGGCTTCAGCATCAAACCTGCAACAAGCCAAACCTCAGATGAAACGTCTTAAATCGAAGCGTGAGTCTGTTTGTTGTCTTTGCACCAGACAGTTTTATTTGTTTGAAGCTTTTTAACCCTTCGTTGTCCTCAGACATCACATCTGACTGAGACTTTACCACTAATGCTTCTAATTAGAATAACTTATAAACGTATTTAATCCACACTGACGAGCACAAAGTGTCTCTGTTGACGTCAGAGTTTTGTATTTCAGCCTCGTACACGTTGCTGTTCAGTCTGACGCTGCTGTGTCGTATCATGGCTATGCTACCGTGTGCTTCTGCTGCTCACATGGACATGTGTGACGTGTTCGTTGCTCTGCAGACGATTGTTGGTTCCAGAGAAGCACACGAGCAGATGCAGGAGGATATCCTGGAATGTTACTGTTACAGGACTAAATCTTTTTTAGGCTCATATGGACCCTGGAACGCATCCAGAGTCTTCCCCGTCTTCACCCTGAAGCCTCCTGGACCGAGCTGCCGTCAGCTGATTGGTTGCAGGAGACCTGACGGGCTGAAGCGGCGCTCTGTGACGTCATGCTACCGTGACGATGCCACAACATGTTTTGCACGACTGTGGGTTTCTGTATTTTATGTTTTTAGGGGGAAACACCATCAGAGGACGACCAGGCCGTGAATCACCAGCCAGCCATGTGTTTGTGCTTCCATGTAAACGGATTTAACTTCTGCTGCCAGGCTTGTTTGGTGGCTTTTCTTTCTTAAACACTTCCAGGCTTCCTCAGCTGACTCTAAACTTAACATCACACCACTGTGGCTGAGCTTCTCATGCAACGTCTGCAGAAGTGCAGCGCTGTGGGAAAATGTGCTGCTGATGTGACAGTGTGGCGGCCGGGGGAGGCGGGATCTGGTCCTACTAGAGAAGTAGAACACCTCAGTTAGCAGCTAGAGCTTAACCCTCACCAGGGCCACGGGGGGCGGAGCCTATCCCAGCTGACTCAGGGTGAAGGCAGGTTCACCTGGACAGGTAACCAGTCTATCACAGGGCTACACTTAGAGACAGACAAC
>NW_007578510.1:207920-230768 GCF_000690725.1 Stegastes partitus | reverse complement strand
GAGGAGGAGGAGGAGGAGGAAGAGGAGGAGGAAGAGGAGGAGGAGGAGGAGGAGGATGGACCGATAATCAACGTGGGAGGTTGTGCTGTATTGTTGGTTCGATGTGGACTGGTTTGTGTTGTGATGTGTATTCTGTACTGGGGTGTGATTAAACCAGCTGCTGCCTTAATAAACACACAAACTGGGTCGCTGGTTCTGGTCACCTGCCTTGTTGTTCTGTTCATCCTTATTATTGTGATGTCTAGTCTTCCTCCTTCCTGTCCTGACTGGTTCTGCTCAGCCTGTAAGTTTAGCTACTATCCTACTAACTCTGCTTCAGCGTGTTAGTTTCTGTTGGACCTGCTGCTGTAACTTGGTTCTGACCTGTCTGGACCTGGTATCCGCTCTCATTCCAGCTCTGTGTGTTTGTTTTGTGATATTATTGATCAGGTAAAGCTGTTTGATTTGATTTGGAATTTTAAAAGCTTGTTTTTTTTTTACCCTTTTTCCAACATAAATGTAGGATTTTAACTTTTTAAACATTTGATCTGATTGGTTCTGGACTCTTTTTGTGCCGTTACAGACCCACAAGCTGGATGTTTGTTGTGTTTTTCTATATTTCTGCACATGTGCACTGTGTCCCGTATACTAACTAGTATTCATGCACTGCTGCTCATCACATGCTGCTGCTGTTTTTCTTTGTTCTTGTATTTCTGGTGTTTTGTATTTTTAATGTACGGACGCCTGAATGTTCCCCTGACGTTGATAAAGCGTTCGTCCATGTAAACTCAGTGACAGGTTTGTTGTAGAGTTTCAACTGAGACTCGTTCTGACACTTTTCCACCGGCCTGTGGTTGAAGTGAGAGGTTCTGATGCAGCTCTGAAGTTTATTCTCCTGTCTTGAGATGAGTCTGCACCGCTGCACCCTCTGCTGGCTGAAAATGCAATTACACCACCTAGATATTGCTCTATTGATAAGATACAGACATCTATGTATTGATCTATTGATCTATTGATCTATTGATAAGATGCAGACCACTGGTTGGAAGCTGATGGTTAAATATTGGTTTGAATATTTTTAAATTCCATTTTTAAAAATTTGTTTTACATATATTTCAACACGATGATCAGACAAATGACCCTCGTCACATTATTTAACTGCATCTTTATAGTTAGAATTTTACACAGTATTTTTATATAATTCTGCATTTTGTATTTTTTACAAGAAAAATAGCTATTTTATTTATAAACACATATGAGGCACTACTGTGTGTGTGTGTGTGTGTGTGTGTGTGTGTGTGTGTGTGTGTGTGTGTGTGCGTTAATTTTTTTTTAGTTAAAGCAAAACTATTTTATTATATTTCTAAAATATGATATTTTGCATGTAATAAATGAATTTAAAATAAATTAACAAAAAGCATCACAACGCTGAGTCTCTGTTAATTATTTTAGGTTTTTAAAATACAATAAAAATTAAAGGTCAATCCGACACATTACAACACATTTAGTTTTAGGCTTTAATAATGCTTTTTTTGTTTAAATATATATATTTTTAAAAAGCAATAATATACAACTACAATTTCATAAAAATATCAATTGTAAAAAATAAAAAGGAATAGAATTATTAAATTAACGCTGTTGAAAGAAAACAAAATGCTACTTAAAAATTTAAATATTGTGATTTATAAATGTTATTAGAACATGTGATATATTATTTAAGAGGCCTACAGCATCAGATTAAATGTAATAATGAGTGAATAAATGCTCTGACAGGGTATTTATGGAGGTATTTAGATGATCTGACGGAGTTTAACTGCTCAGCTCTTGGTGTCACCTGCAGACTGAGCATCAACCAGCTCGTCTGTCAGCTTCCACTCGGTTCATCTTCTGCCCAGAATCATGGAGGGAATAAATCCTCACACTTTCCTTCCGGTGCCGGATCCACGTCGTATATTTCAAAGTTATCATACTGAGAGACCAAATCAAACGGGTGTATTTCCAGCCCGTTTAGAGAGGAGTTATATCACAGCCTGCAGCACCTGATTCAGGCTCTCTGAGACCCGGCTGGTGTCAAACACATCCTGCTTCCTCCCTGACTTCACCACCAGAGCTTCATCTCTCATCCACTCTGGTGTGTTTTCAGCTCTTCTGCTTAAGACAGAAAGCTGCGTTACTTATAGACCTGGTGGCAGCAGCAGGAGCCCTGCAGCTGCCTGTGGTGACAGCAGTGGTACCACCAGGACTCCATCCAGAGGATCAACCACCAGCTGGGCCTGAACCGGCTCCCAACCCCCACCTGGTGGCCAATGTCGGTACTGCAGCGTTCAAACACAACATCGTGACGAAGTTACTGGAGTTAAGTAAAGTGAGAAAAAGTACCATACACAATAAATTCCTTAAATTAAAAGGTGGTAGAACATTATTATTTTTAAAAAAGGCATAAAAACAGGTCCAGGTGGGTTTGAAAAGCAACAGGCCTTTATTTCGGAGGACTAGAGGCCTTCTTCTGGGTGTTCTGACCCACCTCAAGTGCCAGAACCTGGATTTTTGTGCCACTTGTCATTTATCTGTTTAGTGTACTTTTAATTCTTTCACCCGTCTTTATCATTATTCCCTTCCATGGTGGTCTGAGGAGCACCAACGACACTCCTGTTACTTTATATTTATCCTCAAATTGCTCATAATAATCAGCACTCACCTCAGGAAAGCTACCGGTGGATCAACTGCTCCTCAGTGGAGCGAGTGACTCACAGAAGACAGATTTAAAGGACAACAGATGAAACTCTGAGCATCAGAGGCGTCGCTCTTTGAGTTTTTATACATGTAGCACAACAGAAGCTTCCAAACGGATCCATTTATAAAGTTCTGGAGGTTTTCTGAGTCTGTTGGCAGAATAACAAAAGCAGAGACAGAACACAACATGGAAACGACTTGAAGTGAGTCAGACATGAACAGATGACTCGTGTGGCTCCAGTACGACCCTAAAGAAGTACCATCATCTGCAGGCCCGGCTGCTGTACGTCCTGCATCATGACGGCGTTTATCCCGCTCAGAACCGGTACCAGTCACTTCCAGATCATCAGTGGATGAAGACGAGCAGCCGAGTCTGGTTCTGTGAGCCTGATGCTGTCACTGTTTGGGATCTACCTGCTACAGAGAACCTGATGTTTTTAGATCATTTCTGATGCTTTCACCAGCACCTGGATCTCCACCATCCTCTGTTAAGGCCTCCAGCAGCAGGCGTTCAGTCTGAGCCTCAGGAACGAGTGTGTTCATCAGGAGGTCATCCACATCGAGCTCATCGCCGTCTGCTTGTCTTCAGAGTCCTTCACTGGCAAAGACGAGGACAGACTCTGGTTCTGTTGTGGTAACCCTGAAACATGCTCATATGTTATGAGAATGCTATAATATATATAATAATACGTCCCATACAGTCGAGCTGCTCACTTCAGTTTCTTCCTCGATTCATTTAATAGTTTATGTTTAGCTTCCGTTCTCTTTATTTGATCCGGTCACGTGTTCTTCCTCCTCCACCAATCAGCCTCCAGCAGGTTAACGACACACCTGAGACGCTGTTGGTGCGCTGACGTGTGTCTTCAGCTTCTCTACAGCTGACCCAGTCAGTCCGGTTCTGTTCACTACAGATGTTTGTTCCTGACATGCTGCCCTTCCATAAAGCACCTGGTTCTGTCCGGTGATCGGATCCGTTTACCGTCCTCACATCCATTTTTACTCATTTTTAAACCCATTCTGCAGGTTCTTCACACCGTCTTGTGTTTCTTTTACATCCTACAGCTTCACATCGCCCTGAAATCAACCTGCACTGCTTCACACATGAAGATCAAACTCGTCTCTATCAGCGATTAAAGGTCCAGTAATTATTCTAATTGTCTAAAATACAGTCGGTTTAGGGTTCGTTTTAAATGGCCCTGATAAGACATGAACATTTTATGAGACATCAGTGAATCTTCTTTCTTTAAACAGTCACTAACTAACTTCTCAAACAGGACTTCACTCCTCTGTGTTACATGTACGATGATGAATGACTGATGAGCTGCTAAACGTGCAAACTCAGCTTAAATTTTATAAATAAACTCCATGAATTTCACAATGAGGAAACACCAGAGGCAATTTAAGCAAAAGAAAGAATAAAGAAAAAATTAAGAGGAGGAAAAAAAAGACATTTATAATAAAGTAAAATCTGAAAAAAGATAAAACAGACTAAAATATATAAATAAATAGACTAATTAATACATAATTAAAAGTGAATGACAGCCAGGCTATAGAGTGATTAGCTTCTTTGTGCAAATCTCATAAATGAAACTCTCCACTAAGAAATTTTATGTCTGATCAGCGACAGTTTGAGGTTTTGTTTTAAACATTGGAGCCCAGATTTGGTCAAACTGCACCGTTATGCTTCGGCCACTAGATGGCAGGATTGCCTTAGTTTTTATGTAGTAACACTGTTAAGTTTCTTTTTTAGCATCCATTAGTTGTAGTTTACGTTGTGCTCACTACATCATGGTTTATTATATTTATAACAATGTCAGGAAACAGCAACACCTGAACCACGTGACTCTTATGTTCTCCACAGGAAGCCACTCTGTGCTGTTAGCCTCCACCAGCCCTGATGGACCCAACATGAAGACTAACAGCAGCTGAACCAGATCCGATCGTGACACACTTGCTGTCCTTACTGCCGGTGCACAAGAAGAGTCTCTGGTTCTCTGGAAAAACACGCGTTTGCTTTTGTTTGCAAGGCCGTCACGTGTCCATATGCACATATGGATCTTCCTGCGTGGAGTCTCCATGTTCTCCCTGTGCAGCGTGGGTTCTCTCCGGGTTCTCCGGCTTCCTCCCACAGTCCACAAACATGCTGAGGTTAATTGGTGATTGTAAATTGTCCGTAGGTGTGAATGTGAGTGTGCTTGGTTGTCTGTCTCTAAGTGTAGCCCTGTGATAGACTGGTTACCTGTCCAGGTGAACCTGCCTTCACCCTGAGTCAGCTGGGATAGGCTCCGCCCCCCATGACCGTAGTGAGGATGAAGGTGTAGAGATGATGGACGGATGTGGAAACGCTAATGTTTTCTGACGCTCTGTCACAGAACTAAAAAAATACGTTCCTCTTCATTGGACGACTTTGTTATGAAGCCAACAACAGGAAAATCTCTTGACTGAGGAAATCTAGAACATGTTGGTGACGGACATGAGACCCTGTTCATGGTTGTGATCGAGGTTTCAGAGAGACGATCGAGCAGTTCAACCCAGATGACCGTGATAACAACCCACCAAGCAGATCCCACTTCACCACAATGATGGAACTCAGTCATGAGCACTGAGCACAAAATGCACTTTTGTTATATCTGAGTGAGACCAGAACTTATTTTTTGTGGATAAAGTCTAGTTTCAGTTCCTACCTCATTTGATTTTGCAGCTACGTTTCATGTCACAGACAAATGAAGCAAAGAAAAATCAGACTAATCACAAAAATAGTCGGTGACCAGCTGACTGTCAAAGTTGTCGTTTGTGGCAGCCTGAGTGCACAGTGATGCAAAAGAGCCGGTACCAATAACCTCCAGCACCGGGTAGAGCGGCTCGGTGAAGGTGCAGTGGAAGGTGTGGATGTGGGTCCGAGTGTCTGAGAAGACCCTGTAGAAGGACAGAGTGCCAGCGGGCCAGTCCAGATACACCGCCACCCTGCAGGGACTGCGAGAGGACGGTACCGATGAGACGGTGCCCTTTCCGTTGTACCAAGCAACGTTCCTGTAGTCCAACCCCCACGACTTCTTGTTCCACCCAAGCAGGGAGTCGTCCGCTTTGCCTTTCTTCTCGATTCCTCTGTACGCTACTCCCACTGAAACCGGTCCCTTCCACTCCACCTCCCAGTAGCACCGCCCAGTCAGGCCGTTTGTACACAGAACCTGGCGCCTGAACTGAAACCTGTCTGGGTGATCCGGATACGGCTGCTGCTCGCTAACCACAGTTGCCGTCTTGCGATCCTGAGACAGGAGGAAGTTCTTGTACGCTGTGTTTGGGTCCAGTGTGAGTTCACAGGCATCTGGCAGGAGGACAGAAGACTCCACTTAGAACGTAGCTCGAACTCACACGATTAGTTTTTTCATTTTCACAGATGTCAAGGTCACATTTTAATTTAAACGTCATCTTCTGGTGAAGCAGGTGAAAAGTCGTATGTTTAACTCTTTCCATTTTAGATATTTAAACGGCGTAAAATGACAAAAAGCCTAAAGAGCGTAGAAATGACATGAAAAAGATGAGGTGTGTAGATAAAGATTCATATTCTTTTCCGATGAGAAAACTCTGAAGAGCTCTAGGTTGCAAACTGCAGTGAGGCTGCAGTACAGCGCTGCCCGTATAGAGAAAGCCAGGACAGGAGCTGCTCTTCTTCATTGGTACTTACACTTTCTAGGCCCAGGCAGCATTCTGGACTCTCCACAGTGATCGACCCTAAAGGGAAGACGAGGGGACACTGTGTCATCATCAGCTCTATGGGGTTATCCTTACCAGGCAGGTAAGGAAGTCATACTGAGGTTGGCTGACGACCTAATGTTGGATCGCAGGCCGTAGCCACAGTAGAAATACCCACATTTAAAACAGCTGCATTTCCACCACGACTCCCCACAAGTTTAGTTCTAAAACTTCCTTAAACTTTTACTGGGTCTTCTGTTGGTCCGTCAAAGCAGAACGAATAAACGTGAGTGTGATTGCAGGTGCAGGTTTCTTAACATGTAGAGTGAAGGGGAGAACGTACTGACCACTCAGCCACGTTTGGATCCGCTCTAGAAGTTCCCAAATATTAGAAAATATTCAACCTTTAGAAAGCACAGCAGGGACCGTCTCTGGCACTGTGAAAGCCCAGTATATGAGCCATGTTTACCTGAGGGTGTCCAGTCTCCACTGTGGATCCTCCAGTCCAGCTGAAAGCAGCTTCACCCCGGACTCTCCTGGATGGTTGTAGCTCAGGTCCAGCTCTCTCATGTGGGAGGGATTGGAGCTCAGAGCGGAGGCCAGAGAACCACAGCCTTGCTCCGTCACCAGGCAGCCTGACAAACTGTCAGACGTGCACATTTACATCACTTTCACACTTTTACTGTCACAGATGGGTCAGAAAAGTTCCAGGACTGGTGTCACAAGAGATAGATTTCAAATCCAAACTACCAGTGTTCTCCTTCCCAGTAACCCTCCTGGAGTCCACCACCCTCCTCCAGCCTTCTCTTCAGGCCGCCATGCCCTCCTGGAAGGATTCTTCAGGATCCTCTCAGCTCCGTCCTCACAGCCATCTTGATGTCGTCCACGTCTTCTAAACGGGTCTCCTTGATGAGCCCTTGAGCTTGGGGAAGAGGAACCAACCCCACAGAGCCAGGTGGGGTGAGTAGGGAGGAGATGTTCTCCTCAGCAGGAGCTGTGGGATGCTCAGGACGCTGTGAGCAGGTTGTCATGGTGACGCAGCCTCCACTGGTCCTGACACAACTCTGCCTCTTCTGGACGAAGCAAACGCTGCAGGACCTCTGTAGACGAGCTGGTTGATGGTCTGAAGGAGAAACTCCTGGTTGGTAGCTTGAGATCTATCTTTAGTGACACCAGTCCTGGACCTTCTCTGACACACCTCGTACATGCAGATGTTAAGATTTAATTCTCTTTATACAAAAACAAAGCTTCAGGACTACCAACCTCAGGCTTTCCAGTCTACAGTATGAGCTTTCTAGTCCAACTGACAGCAGCTGTACTCCCGGGTCGCCCAGGTCGTTGTTGCTCAGGTCCAGTTTCCTCAGACTGGAGGGCTTGGACCGGAACACTGAGGCTAGATAGTCACAGCCTTTCTCCGACATCCAGCACAAGCTGAGCCTGAACAAAAATTTAATTGAGTTATTTTTTCTTCTGGGTTGTACCAAAAGTGTTAGAGCATGACAGATGTGACAGAAACAAACTTAGAGTAAGAAAACAAAGTGAACAGACCTGAGGTTTTCCAGTCTGCAGTGTGGACTCTCCAGTCCAGCAGAAAGCTGCTTCACTCCAGCATCCTGCAGGTCGTTGTTGCTCAGGTCCAGCTCTCTGAGGCTGGAGTACTGGCCCTCACTGTGTAGGCAGAGCTCACAGGATCCCGGTCTAAGAAAAAAAGACAATTAACAAGAAATAAAATCCACAGGCAGCGTGAACACTAACAGTTTTCTGGTGTGCTTCAGCCAGCTGTACAATCCTTACGTTGTTATGATGGAAGGTTTCACAGTTAGCTGCTTCGCTCCTGGATTTCTGGTACGATGGTCCACGTCTTTGGGACGGGAGGGGCTGACGTTCAAGGCCGAGGCCAACGGAGCGCAGCCTCCCGAGGTGAGCTTACAGCGCGACAACCTGCGTATGACAAAGCTTCATTCACTTGTGCTGTCCATGCTCCTCTTGGCTCTGAACTTAGTTTGATCACCTGGATTTCTGTTTTTGACCTTAATTACATGTGGACTCTTGCTTTGATATCATCAGCAAACACATTCATAACACATCTTGCTCCTTTAAATGGTGTCGCTGCGGCTGTGGGTGGCTACAGCCGACTTGGGGCCAACGCGAGGTGCAGGAACATCCATGTGATCAGATCTTTCAGGCTTTCTCTTTTCACTGCAGTGTCGGATCTGACAGCTTCAGCGTTACCTCCTCGTGCACCGGTACAAAGGAAAATGGCAGTTACTGGACGCAACTCCGGTTCTAGGAGCACGAGAACAATTTAATGTGTTTGCCCTTATGTTGAATTTAGCATCAAGGGCACAGAAAAATGGCGCTTGTTGTCCACCCCGACTAGACCAGCTGTCTTCTCCAAGTGCGACCCGTCGGTGTCGACACCCACCAGTTTTTCACAGCTGATCAGGAATATTTACCCCAAGAACGGCCCTGAAAGAGGTTCTTGTGGTGGGAACAACGGTTCTACATAAAGACATAACACCAGTGGAATCGATATAAATGCAATATCAGCGTCCATCGTGATTATTCTTGTAATGAAAATGAATGTTCTTTCTGATAAAATGCAAAAAAAAAAGGTTCATTATTAGGCAGTGGCTCCAACCAACTGCTGGAACAGGAAGGAGAGAAAATGTGAATCCTAACAACGAGAGCATCACAAGAGCACAGAATGCAGCCCAGTGGAGGATACAGTAGTGCACATAAAAGCCCTCACTTCATTTAAACAGCATCAAGAGCACTGACCTGAGCGTCTCCAGTTTGCAGTGTGGACTCTCCAGTCCAGCAGAGAGAAGCTTCACTCCTGCATCCTGGATGTTGTTGTAGCTCAGGTCCAGCTCTCTCAGACTGGACGACTGCGAGCTGAGCGTTGAAGCCAGAGCTTCACAGGACGAGTGTGAGAGCTCGCACTGGCTCAGCCTGAAGTTAGGAATCAGACAGAGTGGGTTCAGGAAGGCATTTTGTTTTGACAAACAGCTGACTGAGGACATACAAAGCACCTCGTATTCAGTCTCATCAGGAGAGAATGATGTGACTATGGGATGCTGCTGTACGTTGTTGTGATGTTTAATGTCTGGACAGCTGGAGAATCTCAGCAGAGTGATGACAACCTCCACTCTATAGATATATTGAACCATATCATCCGACTGTAAGCGTTTAAATAACTTAAAACAGGTTCTTACAGGGCAGTCGTGGAGACTTTGACCAGTGGCAGCAGTCTCAGAAGAACCTCCTCTGATCTGGAGTATTTCTGGAGGTCAAACACGTCCAGCTCTTTTTCAGACAACAGTAACACGTAGACCAGAGCTGACCACTGGACCGGAGACACGTGGGCTGTGGAGAGGCTTCCTGCTCTCAGGTAGTGTTGGATCTCGTCCACCAGCGAACTGTCCATCAGTTCGCTCAGGCAGTGCAGCAGGTTGATGCATCTCTCTGGGGACGGATTCTCCCTGATTTTCTTTTTGATGTATTTCACAAGTTCCTGGTTGGTGTCTTTGCTGTTTGCTTTCTGCTTCAGGAGACCTCGTAGGAGAGTCTGATTGGACTCCAAGGACAGGCCCAGGAGGAAGCGGAGGAACAAGTCTAGGTGTCCGTTTGGACTCTGCAAGGCCTTATCCACGGCTTTCTTATAGACTTCAGTTGCAGATGCTTTCTGGAACAGCATGTTGAGGTATTCGAGAAGTGTTTGCGGTTCAGCCATCACATCACTGCTGTCGTTTACGAGTGACAGGACCACAAAAACAGCTGCCAAAAACTCATGGATGCTCAGATGAACAAAAGAGAACATCTTGTCTGCATTCAGTCCATCTTCCTCTTGAAAGATCTGCGTGAACACCCCCGAGTACACCGACGCGTCGCTCAGGTGAATGCCGCTGTTCTTCAGATCCGTCTCGTAGAAGATCAGGTTTCGTTTCTCCAGCTGGTGAAACGCCAGCTTCGCCAGCGATTTAATGATCTTCATGTTCTCATTCGTGCCATACTTTTTGGCGGTCTGTTTGATCTGAAACACCAAGAACTTTGCATACATCTCGGTCAGAGTTTGAGGAATTTCTTTGTTCTCACCTTCTCCTAACATCTGCGTCAGAACCGTGGCAGTGATCCAGCAGAACACTGGGATGTGACACATCATGTGGAGGCTTTGTGATGTCCTCACGTGGGAGATGATACGGCCACAGATCTGCTCATTTCTGAACCTCTTCCTGAAATATTCCTCCTTCTGTGGGTCGGTGAACCCTCTCACCTCTGTCATGATGTCCACAAAGTCAAGAGGGATCTGATTGGCCGCTGCTGGTCGCGTGGTTATCCAGAGGCGAGCGGCGGGGAGCAGCTTCCCCTGGATGAGGTTTGACAGCAATTCATTCACCAACAGCGGCTCGTCAGCAGAACATTCGTCCTTGTCGCAGAAGTTGAGGTGAAGGCGGCTTTCGTCCAGACCGTCGAGCACAAACAGAAGTTTAAATTTACTCTTGTCGTAGTTGGTGTTTCCTGAAGTCTGCAGTTTTCTGAAGATGTAATTAAGAGTCTCCTTTTCGATGTCTTGGCTCTCCCGGATACATTTGTGTATGAGCTCAGCAAGACGAAACCTCCTCCCCCTCAGTAAGTTCAGCTGGCGGAAGGTGAAGAGGAACGTGAGATGCATGTCCTGATTGGCTCTTCCTTCGGCCCAGTCCAGGATGAACTTGTGTACGAGGAACGTCTTGCCGATTCCTGCAATCCCATGAGTCAGAACTGTCCTCACGGGCGTGTTTTCCCCAGACGGGTGTTTGAAAATGTCGTTGTGCTGAATCGACCTCTCGGTTCCTTGTGGCCTTCTGGGTGCCAGCTCAACGTGCCTGACCTCATGCTGCCTGCTGACGTCCTCATCTTTCCCGTCTATGATGTAGAGCTCAGTGTAGATGTCATCCAGAAGTTTCTTGTCCTTCTGCTTCGACGACCCCTCGAGGACACACATATACTTGTTGTGGAGGTTTGACTGGAGCACGCGTTGGTACGACGTGATTGGTTGTGGAGGTGTTGCTCCTTGCACCAACAAATCTGAATGGAGTAAAGTCACATTATTAAGTGTTAAATAGTGTTTAAATATAACCCCTGAACGTTTTATAACATTTATGAGCAGAGCCACAGACTGAAGGCTGCTGGTGTGTGCATCTGTGGATCAATAAATAACATGGAAACCAAAAAAAACTAAAAATGCATGAAATAGTCTCAAAAAGTCTAAAAATAATCTGAGCTGCTTAAAAGGTTCCCACAACCTTCTAAAAATCCATTTCAGGTAGATTTTAGCTCATAATCCTGAATCAACAGCTGTTTGCTCATCAGAACGGTTTCACATGTGCAGCGGATGCAAACCACAAAAACATGGCATGAAATTATTAGAGCAGCTGCTAAACCCCAAACGAACTGATGCAGCTTCACCTTCAGCCTGTAACTCAGGGGCAGGAGGGTAAGAAGGAACCGCCTGCTGAACAGAACCAGCTCCTGTGGTCCTTAAAGTCTCACCAACATCAGCAGCAGCATCTGAGAGAGATGCAAAGAGAAAGAAAATGTTCAGGGAGGCCTTGACTTTCACTCTGGTGGAAACCACATGAGTGAAAGATTCAGTATCTTGTGTCTGTTAATGTGAAACTGGACTTTAGATTGCAGGACTTACTGCCAGGCTGAGCATCACTTTGTGGAATACACTCCACTAAATCATTCCTGCTGATCTTCCTCAGAACTTCGGCTGTGATCCGCAGAGCTCCATGAAGGCTGTAGGCCTGCACCATCTCATCCACCGTGTCCTGCCTGTCGGCCTTCTCAAGGCGGCATTTTGGGATAGCTGGGAAACCCTCTATGATGCCAGTCTGCCTCAGGAGAAACTGAAAATGCTTGAGCTCATCAGTCCCCAAGTCCTGCAGAACTTCCAGGAGGAGCTCCACGTGCGACACCATGACCGGTATCTGCTCAAACCAGAGGACAGTGTGATCATCAGACATCGGCTTCAGAAGGCTACTCAGAGGATCACACAGAAGACCAACAAACCATTTACATTTTATACTTTAGTGTCTCTGAGCACTGATATTCTCTCCATGATATTCCTCTCCAGACCAGACATAGTACGAGAAACGGTCCAAAAGTATGATAAACCTCTGTAGATACAGGTCAGGGGTTTCATGTAATATCCATCGTTAATCATCAGGATAAGGTAGAAATGTGAAGGCTCTGGCCTTGGTCTGATTCCTGGTGGCTGGTTTAAATATTTCTGAAACTAAGGAACTCCTTAAATTTCACCACAACAGATTCCAGCGTTTACTCAGAATGGTGAAGAACAAGAAACATCTGACGGAGGTCAGAGGTCAGACTGGTTGGAGATGACAGAGAGTCTACAGCAACAACACATCCAGCCCTGAGGCATGTGGGCGACAAAAGCAGAAAAACATGTTGGGTTCCAGTTTTGTCAGCCAAGAACTGAAATCCAAGACAGAACTTTGGCATCAGCAGCATGAACCTGTGGAGTCTATCTGCCTCGGGTCACCAGTCCGGGCTGCTGGAGATGGTGCCGTGTTGTGATGAAGGCTTTCTTGGCTTCCTTTGGCCCCCTTTATACCAGTCACAGCTTGAATGCCACAGCCTTTTAGAGTCTTGTTGTTGACTATGTGCATCACGTTGTTGCTACACAGAAAAGCACCATAAACCTCAAACTTCAGGACTTCTCTTAAAATGATGTCATTGGCATTAAATTGGAAAGCGGTTTGTGTCTGAACCATAAATGAGATACCATCAGCCACCTTCCAATCTTCACCTGACTCTACATGTAAGATCAGGAGAATTCCTCAGAGATCCACTAATGGATACTGATTGGAGGTCTGTGATTTACAACCTCTGATTCCTGCATGTCACGAATGGACAGAACTCCAAGATCAGTTTATATTTGTCATAGAGATGCAGGAAGACTGCTGGGAAAGTGGAGCCACAGACAGCAGTGGCTTACAGAGGACAGCTTAGACGGTTTAATGAAAAAACACTAAAGACACCAAACAGCAACAACAACATTTAAATGCTGCTTCAACGGATATGAACTGTCGTCCGTTAGTGGGGCTGGGCTTGACATCTACTAAACAGGGTGTGATGGCGTCTAACCATGAACATCTGAAACCGCTTTAAGGTGAAACACACTCACACTGAACAAACACAACCACATAAATAGCATCGTTTAGCATCGTTTACCATCGTTTAGCATCATTTAGCATCATTTAGCATTTCAAACAACACACTCGTAACTTATTCAGCCTTTGTTGAAGTACTTCAGTTCTATTTCTTAACTTTTGTATGTTGAGCTGTTTGTTTAAAGTTGTACTAGTCTTTGTTGTACCGGTGCTCGGGGATCCAAATCTCCTGCTGTGGCCATTTGACTGACTTCAGGCTGAACATGGCGACCAGGAAGCACCGGGCTTTTATACCAGAGCTGCCAATCAGACCGTACCAAGTGCCCGCTACTTCTAGGGGTGGACTTGTTCGTCTTAATTCAAATTTTACTTCATTTATTTGACTTGTGTTGGGTAATTACATACATTTTGGGTTTGTTTGTTACTGTTATTTTGATTTAGCAGATCAACTGTACTGTTCAGTGTTTTTTGTTGCTAGTTCAGGTGTTTTATGTCCCCCTATTGTGTGTAAATGGTCTGACCAGCCAGTGTTTTATCTCCTTTCTGGTTTTCTGGTCTGTCATGACTTTGTTCTGTTATTCTGTCCTCTCTCATAGGCCTGAGAAACCCTATTGGTTTTTGTACCTTTGTCATTTTTTAGGTCAAAAAAACTCAATGTTTTTTTAATTTACCTTTGAATTTTTTAAGTCCTTTGCAGCTTCCACAGAATAATTATTTAATATTATTATTTATTATTTTATTTATTATTTAAGACTCAGTCTTGGCTTATGAGTGTGGGCGTGTCTGTCTGTGTTATCCCTGCAATGGACTACAGGATGAAGAGGATGGAGGCAATATTAATGTACGTATGTAGAATGACTCAAAACATGAAAAGATGTCTTTATATTCAGTTCATTTTAATAAAAAAAACCCACAGAAAAGCCTGCTGCCTGCCTTGGCTGTATGCCTCAGTAAAAATCAACGTTTGTACAAAATTCCATTTAAATCTGTTCTGGGTTAAGTGTTGTGTGGCCTTAATATAGAAAGAGTGTGAAAACCTTTAAAACTATTTGGTCACACTAAGCAAAAGCCCATTATAATGCAAGAGCAAACATTACAACACATGAAAAAGTACATTTGAGAAATACCTTGACTAACTCCGCTTTCGTTCCTCAAGTCAAGACATGTCCACAACATCAGCGTTGTGCCAAAGGAGTAGCTCAGTGAAGAAACTGAAAGTGCAAAGAGTCTAGCGTTGGCTCCCACTACAAGTAAAATCCTTATCGTCCATATATTTGGAAGACTCCACTGAATCAAACCACCAAAGTCTCACCTAAAGGGAATAAAGTCTCACCTGAGCTCTGGTTTCTCAGGTGTGTTACAAACCAAGAAGGAGAACCAAATGAATTTCAGTCTCCCGGGAATTTTCCCTGCTCGTCTCTTCCCTTTCCACACACAAGAGCAGCATCAATCCAAACAGAGAAAGTTCAGAATAATTGTTCAACAATACATACATCGCAGGTGTTTAGTACAACTCATTTCACTTTGGCCTCAAGCCAGAGGCAGCAAAACACAGACATGATTCTGTGAGATTTCCTTTCAACTCTACAGCAAAGAATGTCACCAGAACATCCTCCCAATTCAAGATGATAAGACAGAAGATATACACGTTAAAAGACATCAGAACCATCCAGCCTCCTTCTTTCATCGCTTACCCAAATAGAACAACAATGGAAAAAGTATTTAATGATCTACTTAAATCAGAGCAAACGAGTCAGATCTTGTTTAAAGGGGATATTCAGGAGTCCGTCTGGCTCTGTTTATATATTAAAAGAGACAAAAATGGTACCAACCTGCCTGCTGATCCGCTCAGACTGTTTCCGTTGAATGCTGAAATGGGGAACTGAGCCAGGGGAAATAAATTTCTTTCTGCTGACTAAATCCAGCTTCACCTCATGCCAGTTCCTCATAGGCTGTCTTCACTGTGATCGTTTGTTCAGATGAATCTGGCCAAGTAGTAAAAGTAGGAAGAACAATTCATTTATAAACCTCTTCATTAATAGCTCGTGTGTTTTAGTTTTGCTCATCTTTAAAACTTCACACACATCCAGAACATTTCTGTGTTTTGCAGATTTTTGGAAACTCATGAGCAGAGGTGCCTCCAAGGGGGACCCAAGGGGGCCACGGCCACCTCTGAAGTCTCACTGGCCACCTCAGATCCAATAGGATAAGTTTGTTCACTAAAACCTGGACAAAATACAGCATCCAAATGAAACAGCAGCGATGACTGGAGCAGCTGTCATAGCAGCAGCAGGTCGGACTGAAGCATCACAAGGACCAAATACTCCGTTTGTACCTTTAGTTGACGGAAGTGCAGATCAGCTGTTTGTAGGCGTCTTTCTGGTTTATTAACACTGACATCCTGTTTCAGGTCAAATTTGACCCGTTTTCACATTTGACAGCAGTAAAAATACCCTAAATGTCGTTTGTTCAGCCTGAAATTTGATGACTTTTTCTACAGTGACCCAAAATACACAAAAATGAAAATATTTATATATTCATACACTTGTTCAGGTGCTACAAGTTTTTGTACTCTGAGGCTGTTTTGGGTCAAATTTGACCCGTATATCCATTTAGATGGATTTTAGATCTACCAGTGTGGGTCAAATCAAGGAAAATGGTGGTTTTAGGGAATCTGGAAACTGTGAATCTGTACAGGTCATGTTTTATGTGTATTTTTAATTACATTTATTAACGTAACATAGGTTATGTAGACATTCTACACAGATCTGTATGTTGAAATGTGGTTTAGACACTGAATATGAGGGAATTCTTGACAGTTTAATATGAAGGTGTAAAATATAAACAGCATGTAAGGGTTAAGTACCTGCAGCATCACACAGCAGGAGGATCCATATAAGTGCCTCAAAGGACAGATCACAGTGGTCCCGACATTAATTACCTATTATTGTTTTTTTGGCAGAAATTTTAAAGAATAAAAAAAATTCATAATATTTGTTAATTTATTCATGTGTCTTAGCAGCATTTCTGCTCCTGGTTGAAACGTAATACACATTTTTTTTTAAAAAAAACAACAAAGTGTTAAGTAGTGCAGTTGCGAGTGGGATGCGCAAAACTTCAACTCCCAGCATGCCTTGCAACCACACTGCCCAGTGACGTATTTCCGGTGGTGCTGTTGGCGGGCAGAACGGGGTCGGAGCTGGTTGTTAGCGACGCGGCGGAGGCTATTGTGTGATTCAGCAGCGAAGCACATTGCGGGAGAAGTCGCTCCACACACGCCGCCGAGCCTTCGGGTAGTTTTTTTGGTCGCCTCTGGCCTGTCTTCGGCTCGTTCCTCGTCCCCAGCAGACGCTCAAATCTCGGCGTCTCCACTCGGGCCTGCCCTTAGCCCATACAAGCGCTCCGAAGCTTTCTCTTTAAAGGTAAGGCTCGCTGTAGCTAGCTTGTGGAGGCAAAACACGCCAGCCATGTTGCCCTCTGGCTGCAGGAGTCAGGCCGCCTGGCTCGGCTCTGTGCTCGGGTTTTTTTATTTGTTTGTTTGGGGGTTTTTTTGTTGGTGGTGAATTTGCAAAAACGTTGCGTTCAAATCCAGTAGAACCGAATCGTTTGAACTTAGCATCCGTTCGTTATTTAGCCCGTGCAGCGCGACGCTTGCAGCGCGTGCAGACATGATGGGAGGACGACGTGCTGCTCCGGTTCTGACCAAACACCGGACTGGACGCGATATTCACTTTGCACACACGAGCCTTCCGTTTTCACTAAATCTGCCCACATGTGTGTGAAGTTGCCGCAGTGTGCGTTTTTTCGCTGGTCGCGCTCTGGAGCCGTGGAGGCGGGGTGTTTTCCTCTCTTGCTAGCAAACCACCGACAACATGTGAACGACGTGCAATCAGCTAAGGAGATAAAAACAACAAAAAGGGGGGTTTCAGGTTGAAAACTTTTGGGATGTTACTGGTTCAACAGTTTGAAATGTGTACCCGGCGGCGTTTTTATCTCCGTACGTGCTCCGCCCTCCGTCGGGCTCAGAGGGCGGAGAAGGTACAGAACCGAAGTTACCGTCCAACAACTGCCACCTGAGCTGTGGTGGTTTTGGTGCTGGAAAAAAAGAAAAAGTGTAACCAGCCTCCTATGCAGCCATTCATTCCCGCCTTTACCTGTGCATTTCATTAGATTTCTTCAGTCCATCACACCAGCAGCACCAGTTGGGGTCCAACGACTGACTGACATATAAGCTACCCAACAAATATGGACCCTGCAGGACCCACCCTTCTAGCCAGATCTCTCAATGATGGTAAAATTTAACTCAACATACACACAATGACTCACAACCAGTGGCCCAGTTGCGACCTTTAGTCCCCACTGTTGCTCTCAGGTGTAAGTAGTGTGCATGGAAGCTGTTTGTTAGGATGTATTCACAGATTGATTGCTCACATGTTTAATCGTTTCAGGCATATAACTGTGTGTGTACATTCAAAGCTTTGCCAAAGCAGAGGGACTTCTAGTGCTGCTGCAGAAACACTCTTTGCATGTGCACATCCTGAATTTATCCAACCACCTGTAAGTGTTTTGTGTACAAGCAGTTTTTCCTCGACATAGCAGCTGTCGTAGCTCTCCTAATGTAGGTGCACACATAACCTGATTACTGTAATTGATTAATAGTTTAGTGAAGGTTGAGCGAATTAGGAAAGTAAATGTTTTCTGTATTGCAGGTTGTAACACACTGAGCTAGTGGCCACATCCACAGAATGAATGTTTCACCATATTTGCTGTGTTTTGACTTCTTTAGATTTACTGTTTGTTTTTTGTCTTCTTCTTCCTCGTCGTGATGTTTAGATGACTGTGCTTTCTAACTCTGCTTGTGTTGCACTAAAACGCTCTAAACGATCATAACAGTGGTTTTGTATGCAAGGTTTAGTCGATAAGTCAGATTGTGTGTATTTGATGACAGCAGTGGTGGCGTTCTGTAGAAACTGATGATTTATTTATGGTTGTAAAATGTGATCTGGTACCTTCTGAAGATGTGTGCCTGTCTAATTGGGTTGTGGACGTTTACTTCACTTTAAAAAGTTTCAGTAAAGCTCCTTTTCACACTCCTGTCTGTTACTCTGAGACGTCTGCTTCGTGTCTCGATGGTCACTTTTCTGTAAAAGTCGCGACACCAATCTCACTAACGTTTCTGTGTCACTTAACGTGTCTGAACTTAGGTAATGCACAAGATCACTACGAGCTGATGTAGGCCGTTGTAATGTGTAGCGGGTGATATAATTTCATGCATTGTGCCTCTCTCTGCTGTGGGTGTGACTGAATGGAGCCGTGAGGACCGTTATTGTAAAAGTGACCTGCGTCTGATGGAGCAGCAGTGTTGCGTATCATGTGTAAGAAAGATTTCCTGCTCTGTAATTATCCTCAAACAGGAGAAAGCGGTGCCTTTATCAGGAACTATTTTCAGTGCAGGATTAATCCATGTGTGGCCGTCCAGTCGGCGTTTACCACAGCAGGATGTTGTACGTGGAATCAGAGCTGCAGCGTCTGTTGTCATGGTAATGAAGCAGCAGATCGCCGACAGTGGAGCCGTATGGCACAGAGAAACAAAACGCGCCGCAGTGCTTGTTAGTAGAAAACGTTTCTGCTGTTGATGCCAGTTCCTGGAGAGCGTTACTGTACTGACCCGACAAAACAGGCAGCCCGAAAGTTCACTAAGGTTCAGGCTGTGCAGCATCTGTTGTACTCATGAGCTCGCTGTCTGTTATTCCTGGAAAGCCCCAACTATTCCACGCTCCCCATTTCGCTGCCCACCTGGGTGTCTGGAGTAAGCCGTGGCGTTGGATACCTGCCAAAATGGCCGCTGGAGTGGAGCCGCTCGGCAGACACTCTCCAGACGCACGGGTTGGACGTTCTGGGCTTGTCGCTGTTTGTTCTCCGAGTGGTGCAGCTCTTTATCTGGTGACCCCTCCTCCTTTCTCTCCCTGCATGCTCAGGTTTCAACTTCTTTTCACTCTGTTTGGGCCTAACATGGCTTCCTCTCAGCGTTCGGCCAGAGCTGGACAGGGAGGCTGCAGGATGGGACTGCACTTCATGTGGAATCACAGTTTGAGGGAGCTGAGGTTTTCATTTTGGGGTCTCCTAGTGGGTCTCATCAGTCCGTTAATCATCTCATAGTTCCTCATTCAGATCGCTTGCACCCTCATTGTTTGCATCAGTTTGTTCTGTCCAAGAAGTCTTTGGCTGTTTTGTTCTGATGATCTGATCTTTTGCTGAGCCGTGGTCCACATGAGGGGTCCGTGGTATGTGGACTGTAAATCCTGTTAATGTGTGTGAGGTTCTGTTGGCATCGACGTCCGTAGATGGTCACGGGGATGTGTGCCGGAGTCCATCCAGGCACGCATCGATGGATTGTTATCGACTATAAAAAGCAGATTGAAATGTGATCTTTTATTAGGTGGTGCTCTGTGGCTGCATGAGAGAGCCGGGTTTTATGGTTCAGGCCAGACTTTCAGGGTGCAGCAGTGACTGGCTCAGTGGGTGGTGAAATCCACTTTATAAGAACTGATTGATTAGTGCTTTAAGTGGTTTTTCCTCCTGTTTCAAAGAGCAGTGCACAAAATATCGTCGGTCTCATTCTTAGCCGACGCTCACCTGTTGAAGCAACCAGCAGCAGCACACACCAGATATTAATGTCGTTTCTGTGAGGAAGCTGAGGCTGAAATACGATTAGCGGGCCGTGTGCAGCGAGCCGAGGATCATTAGCGAAGGAAGACGCCGCTGCTGTTTGGCCGCACACGGTGCATGTGATGTCCAACAGAGTGAAAGGAGGATTTCTTGATGCCAGTTTGAGCCGTCAGAATCTCAGGTTAAAGAAAAGGTGCTGCAGCCAGCGTCTCTTTATTTTCAGAGCGTGTCACCTTTTCTTGTGTGCAGCCACTCTGAGCGCCTCTGATTAGAAATCTGTGGCCTTTTCAGAAAATCACTGTTGCTCACTTTCAGGCGTAACGGCGGCGCTCATTACTCTGGTAACCACGAGAACGGAGGAGGCGCTTGTTCTGGCCAAGGTCCACACAAAAAATAAGAAATGGATAAAAAGGATGATTGTAGCCTTCAGAGGTTAGACTGGTGATGTGTTGTCTGAACGCTTCTGATGTTCATCGAATGTGTCGGATACATACGTGATCAACCCTCAGGTAAACATGTGATTGGTATCGGCTGATATCAATATGACGGCTGTAGATTTCTGAAGTCTTGCTTCTTTTGGATCTCCTGTTTTTTTGCTGCATCTATCTGTGATGACGGCTGCTCATCAGTCACTTGCTGTGCCTCAACTTAATCAGAACCTTTTGTTTTCAGTCCTCGTGATTTGCTTTTAAATGTCTTTCAGTCAGAGTATTTGACTATCAGCACATGCCAGCTATAACTAACACTCGGTAAGGTTTTCTAACCCGTTCACCGTCACCCTGCGTGTCTCCTCTGGGCTCCACCAGAGCTGTCCTCAGCAGACGTCAAGCTGGCGGCCGTAGCAGGAAAGAAGGGCAAGAAGGCCGAGGAGGAGGAGCAGCCTGCAGCACCTGCAGCAGCACCGCCGGCACCACCACCAGCAGCAGCAGCAGCAACGGCGGCAGCAACGGTGACAGCAGCACCAGCACCAGCAACTGCAGCAGCTACAGCAGCAGCAGCAGGAGGAGCAGCAGCAGCAGAGGAGGAGGAAGAGGAGGAGTATGTGGTGGAGAAGGTTCTGGACCGCAGAGTGGTGAAGGGCAAAGTGGAGTTTCTGCTCAAGTGGAAGGGCTTCTCAGAGTGAGTACCAGACTCTACCCCCACATCTGCTGGCTGGTTTCCCCCAGAGAGTATTAACTGAATCACTACAGACTGTAATTAAATTAAAACATCCACCATTCATGTCTTTCTTTCTCCACCTGCTCGTCTAGTGAGGACAACACATGGGAGCCGGAGGAGAACTTGGACTGTCCCGACCTCATAGCAGAGTACATGCAGAAACACAAAGAGAAGGAGGAGAAGAAGAAGGAGAGCAAGAGGAAAGCAGCAAGCGAAGCCTCGGGAGACACAGAGGAACGAGGCAGCAAGAGGAAGAAGGAGGAGGTGAGTGACCTCTGCTCTTCTCTCTGAAGAGTCCCAGCAGTTGTTTTAATCGGATCAGCTCCACTCTAACGTCTGGAGCATCACATCCCAGCTTGTTTGCTCTTCAGCCATGTGACCTCTTGTTTGTGTACTTCTGGTGTCCAGGGTGAGAAGGCCAGAGGTTTCGGCAGAGGACTGCAGCCCGAGAGGATTATTGGAGCGACGGACTCGAGCGGAGAGCTCATGTTCCTCATGAAGTGGTGGGTCTTCACCGTCATCTGTTCTGATCCGATGAGACGGTTCTGTTGTTCTTTAGCAAACGACGACAATGAAATATTAGTGAGTGCATTAAATGCAAGGGAGGGTTTCCTTCTCACTTTGGGTTCTGCACCAGGGCTGGACTGGACCGGTTCCCCCTTCATGTATGCTAATGAGCTGCTAGTGAAGTGCTGGGTGGGGGCGTGCACGAGGGCCTCTGAGCGTTACAGAGGTCTGAATCCAAGTAATTTAATAGCTTTTCAAGGTCCTAGTCCAGTGTTTCCAACCTGCTCTGGCCTCTCGGTTCTGTTATGGCCCGGTTCTCTGGAGGACAGAACGGCAACATGAAACCAGGTTGGAGTCTGCTGGAATGAAGTCTTTTATTACGCAACAACAAAAAGGAAAGATCCGGCTTGGTGCTGCTGAATAGAAGAAATAAATAATAAGGACTGTTCCTGAAGCTCTCTGCTGCTGATGCTACAAGTGACGCGCTGCGTTTAAACAGTACGCTCATTATTTAGCTAGTTTTGTGTTTTATGTGGTGCGTTTATTGCTCTGTGATTGTTCCTGTTTCTGCACCAGCCCAGAGACAACAGATGAGGTATCTTTAATCAGGCGCTGTCCTCACAAAAACGAACGTATAAACCAAACAGAGCATCAGATAAGAGCTGCCATAGAGAATCATTCTGCATGGTAATAACGAGGCTGCTTCACCTGATCGGAGCTGAACCAGGTGTCGCTGTTTGTCATTTGGATGTTTAATGTCACATATACAGGCCAGATTTATTTATTTCTAAGTGAAACATCTGAGCTGAACATGTTTCCACCCATTACACCAATACAACTACAAGTCAGTACGGTACCAATGCTGTAACTTCAGTGACGTGGGGAGTGTTTCACTTCAGTCATGATTATTACTGAGGTTCTAGTTAGG
>NW_007578510.1:194066-207270 GCF_000690725.1 Stegastes partitus | reverse complement strand
GATCATTGAGTCACGTCTGTACATGTGTTACCTCTGCATTAGTCTGCACAGGTGTACCTAATGAAGTGACCCCTGGATGTGCTGAATACAGACAGGTCAGAGGTTGTAGCAGCACTCCTCCCTGTGGAAAACAGTGACTAGTGTTTATTTTAAACTTGCAGCGATGTTGTTGCCTCTAATACTGGGATTAAACCAGGGGTGTCAAACTGCGGTCCTGGAGGGCCGCAGTCCTGCATGTTTTAGATGTTTCCTTCTTCCAACACACCTGATTCAAATGATCAGCTCATCATCAAGCTCTGCAGAAGTCTGATAACCATCCTGATCATTTGAATGAAACATGCAGGATTGCGGCCCTCGAGGACCGGATGTCGACACCCCTGGATTAAACCATCGATCTCTAAACTGACTGTTTTACTTCCAACCGACAGGAAGAACTCCGACGAAGCCGATCTGGTCCCGGCCAAGGAGGCCAACGTCAAATGTCCCCAGGTGGTGATCTCTTTCTACGAGGAGCGCCTCACATGGCACTCCTACCCCACAGAAGAGGAGGAAAAGAAAGAGGAGGACAAAAAGGACTAGATGAATAGAGAAGGAGGAAGGGCAAAGAGGAAAAGAAAGGAAGTGTGGAGGTGCAGGGCAGGAAATCAACTACACACCGCTGAATTGTTGTCCAGGCTAGTCGACTCTCGCGGCCGCTTTGAAAGTGTTGGGTGGAGAAATGGCCGCCGTAGCTGACGGAGGGGGAAAAAGTAGTTTGTTTTCCTGCCCTGCAAGGATTCCTCAAAAGATGCTCCCGCCTGTATCTCGATTGAAAATGTAAATTCTTTTAAAGAAGTATGTTGTGTTTTTTTGTTGTGTTTGTTTCCCCTCACCAAGAACGTGTGACTTGATGGGAATCGGTGCCTTTGTTCTCATAGTGTTCCTGCCGAGCGTGTGGCGCTGAATACCGACGTGAATCCATCGTAGCGACCAGAGAGTCTCCCACGCGTCCAGTTACCTCCGTCAGACGTGCGTTCGTGTGAATCGGCGGCGGCTCGGTCGGGACAGACTTCCATTCCTGCTCCGTTGGGATACGTAGCGGGAGCTTCTTTTGAGGGGTGGGGGGTGAAGTGGGGCGAGGTGTTCAGGAGAGGTGGAAGAATGGACGGAAACCATTCGTCTCTTTCAGTATCTGTTCTTTGTGCCACATGGTTTCTCATCATTGCTGACAAAACACTGTTCATTCGAAACTCTCCGACAACCAAACGACAGCCGTGCTTCTCGCTCTGACGGCGGCGGCGGCGGCGGGATGCAGCCTGCATGGACACACCACCAGCTAGGGGCCTTACATGTCCTACCAGCCAGCGTGGCAGCTAGCGGTCTCACAGCGCCGGGGATTCTCAGACTCCCACACTTCTCAGTACGGCCAATCACATGAATGTATTCCAGCGTCAGCTCCCATTGGACCGGTTCCTCCGACACGTCGGGTTTCAGGCAGTTCTTTAATCAAAGTCGGTTAGTGTCTGTTTGTACTTTGTGCTGAATAATGAATCAGTTTCAGATAAAACTCGTGATTTGGAACAACGGATTAGCTAACAGCGACGGGTGCAGGTTGGTGTACGTGTTACGTAGCCTGACCCGGGTTTCACCTGTTGTATCAGTGGTTTGACAAATTCCCACCGTCCTCGTGTGACAGTCGTTCTTCTGACCCCTTATAGTGTCCAGTCTGAATCTGTCATGAATATTGAACTGAACTTTGAGAATCAACTTGTAATTTGCCCCAAACTGTCCTGCAGCGTGCCAAATCAATCAGACTGTTAGCGTAGCGGCGCAGCGTTGGGGATGAGAAAGGCAGGCATGCGTCAAAGTGTTGGCCGTACGTTTATCTCCTCTCCCGGGCCTGTCGGCACCACGCTGGCCCACGAGCTTGTCTGGCTGATGGATGAGATGTAGAGAGGTGCTGCCACGTGGCTGCTAGGTGGCGCTGAGGCTTCCTTCATGTCTCTGTAGATACGTGCTCTGTAACCAACACCGCTGGCTCACTGCTGACGGAGCAGATGGTTGAAAGTATGTCTTCATTTTCACTCCCTTGTTTCAGAACTTCACACACACACTCACACAGACACACACACACACACACACTGCCACACGTGTGTTTTCTAGACTGTATTATTTTAGCGTGCACGGCCCGGCAACACTCAGCACAGCAGCACTTCCTGGTTCCTCCTGCTGCAGAGCTTTCTCTGTCCGACACACACTCTGATATTTGTGAAAATAAACCAGATGCAGGTTTAGTTTTCAGTCCCATCATCCTGGTGTTCCTCCGCCTCCAGCGTGGTTCTGTGCTGAGTGTGGCCCGGCTGTGTGTATTTCTCTGTATACTGTAATAAAGTTAGCATAGTAGCTTCCTCTGTTAGCAGGCCTGGGTCTGCCGGTCCAGCCCCTTCTCTTCTGAACAGTTACTTGACGTTTAGCTTCAAATGGATTAAATTGTGAATATTTCAGCTCCACGACTGTCCAGCTTCTCCTCAGAATGTCAGTCACTGAGCAACACTGGCATGTAAAATTTTAAACATTTACCTTTTCTAACGAGCCTTAACTCTTGGTGATGAACGAACGGAGCAGGTTTCATGGAAAGCATATCACAACTCCTACCCAAGTACCTCATACGCAGATAGAACCGTGTCGGCTCAGCTTTAAAGCGTTTTAGGTGGAGCCTCTGACTCTAAGCTACTTCTGCCCACGTTGGTGCTCCTGAAGCTGGTCCCATTCCTGCATCCTGTCCATCAGTATTAAAGGGAGACGCCCTGAACTGGGACAGAAGGCGACTGGACCGGCTGCGCCCAGGTCTGCTTCTTAGCTTTTCTATCTCGTCTTGGAACCTTTTCTCTGTATTTAGCGGATTAGCTTGTGTTGTCCTGTTGCATGTTTATTGGTTTCCCTGCAATGTTACCGTCATAGCTGATCTACTTTTAATTGTCTGTTTTAGACAATAAAGGTTTTTGTTTTCGTACCTTCGTCTGTTCTCTGGCGTCTCAGTGAGTCCGTCTTCATTTTGATGGTTGAGAGTTTAACCTCCCACAGCTCTGAGTGTTCTGAAGCCAAAGCCAGCAGGTCGTGTGTTTTAATAACCAACATGTGCCTTCAAGCCAAGTAAAGTAAACGTGATGAGTTTGTGACCCCAAGAAAAGCAAAGTTTTTCAATTGTTCCATCCTAATTGGAAATGTAGGACTTCATCCTTGTATCTGTACTCCAGTATTTTAGCTTTAATATTTGCAGCATGTATACTGATGTATATATGCTCCAACCAGAAGGTGGTACCTGCCTGAGAGAGGAGGGAGATCGAGTTGCTGTAGTTGGACCCTCCTGAAATTCACTCCTGCCACCTTCTTGTAGTTCTGGGCTTCATGTCAGATGATCAGTGGGGCGTAGCTTCACTGGTTGGATGTTGGTTTGACTTTAGACGAACCTGATCGCTTGTTTTTGTTTAATCTGAGGTTTAAACTGAAAGCTAATGATCTAAATTTGGATAACTTCAATACTTTGTTTTATCCATCCATCATCTGGGGCTGGAGTCTATCCCAGCTGACTCAGGGTGAAGGCAGGTTCACCTGGACAGGTAACCAGTCTATCACAGGGCTACACTTAGAGACAGACAACCAAGCACACTCACATTCACACCTACGGACAATTTACAATCACCAATTAACCTCAGCATGTTTCTGGACTGTGGGAGGAAGCCGGAGAACCTGGAGAGAACAATAATTAAATAATAATAAATCTGTGCTGAAAATGAGATGATTTTTAAATCTGAAGATGTGGTGAGAGAGACTTGCTTCCACATCAGCTCTATGTTCCTTCAAACTGGATGAACTGGAAACTCAGGACTGCACAGATAATGAAGGTTGTCGCCTCCAAAGTGAATCTCGGCAGCAGCAGCCTGAGACAAAACAGACCCACGACAAAGAAATGTTTTATTTTTTATTTTGTATTACAAACGATGAGGCCAAGTCCTTGAATACCAGCAAGAACGTTGGACAATCACAAGATATAAACGACTAACCAAAGCTTCTTCCACCACTGCTGCATGCAGGTTAAACAGTTCAAACATTTGGTGTCATTTCACTGCTTTTCTTTGGTATGCAGGGACAAACAGAGCGGCTGGATTCTGTCTGCCAGGTGAAGCTCTGAACACCTGCTTCATGACAGCTTCATGGCTAAAAATGATCCTAAACAATGACATCATTTGATCTCCAGTGATTTGACTGTATAGGTAAAGCCCTTCTGAGGGGAAAGCAGCAGCCCCTCTGGCTGTTCCTGAGAAAATCCTCGTCCACTTTCCCAGTAACACACAAAAGAGTAAACAATCATGGAGCTGGTTGTAGACCTTGCGCTGATCTCTGAGGTGTGTCCTCCTCAGCTGTGGACGCAGCCAGCAGAGGGTGACAGCAGCCCTGAAGTTGGAAGGTGTTTTTTTTTGTGCACAATCATGTCAGCTTAACAACTTATGTCAGTTTTAAAGATGTGACAGAGAAATACAGGCACTGCTTGTATGTAAAGTGTGTTTCTCTGTCAGTCCACTGCAGTCTGTCATCCACAAACCAACAAAGCCTTTAACAGCTTTCCCTTTAAATGCTGCATAACACTGATGCAGGATGACCCAAAGCCCTGCCTTGTCCTCAGCATACATCCACCATGAGCACGATGCTGCCCCACCGAGGTGCAGGTATGTCTGTAAGTAATATTACACCTGAAACATGGCGAGGAGGTGGGCCATGGCCAAAACAAGGATCCTTTGTGCTCTTCGAGTAGTTAGCTGAATGTATCCTACAAAGCACATTCTGACAGAGCTTATACCTAAAGATGAGCTTGTCCTTGATGCCTGTTTGTCAGCTCAGTGCTGGAGTGGAGCTGTTACCAGTAGGGTGTAAGTCCCGCTACGCTGCCATGATGGATCCAATTTAAAAAGGTTTTCCTGGAGACGGTACCAAATGTTTTGGTGTTTTGGTGAAATGCAGGGTTTGTTTCTGGAGACTGAACTGACCCCCTTTGACCCGACCTCTTCACTGAGACCCTGCACCAGCTCCTCGTCTTCCCTTCTTGCAGACCAGCGACTCGTCCCTGCTGGCTCGGGATCTATCCTGCTTTCGACTCGTTGCCGTGTCCGACTCAGTGTTTTTTAGCTTTTCTTTAAAATCAGGACTTTGCATAGGCATTGGACTAGCATCTTAGAACGCTGGTCCCAGGTCAGTTATCGGCTGTTTACCTTAGAGCTTAACAAGAGCTGAATTCAAGTATTGTTCCAGTGTCTGAAAGGTTCATACTGAGGAGCAGAGCGACACAACCTGGAGGAAAGGTTGCCTTATCATCAATGTCAGTCAGATCCCCTTTTAAGGAACTCCTCTTTCTTCTGTCTTCTTCCATCCATCCATCCTTCCACCTACTCTCAGGGGAATCTGGGTGTTTGAGGGTTTCATGGTTTTGGAGACCCAGGAGTGTCTGTTGACGCTATGAGGACACCTCCTGTGTTCCTTTACTCACCACTGACTCATCACTCCTTCATATGTTTGTGTTTTTGATCAGGCTCCCATTCAAACTCTTTACTGTCTCTACATTTTCCAGTGTCCACATCTCCTGTGGAAATGTTCCTGGCTTGTCCACCTCCTCACTTCTTCCTGTCTCGCTGTTTCTTGCTCGGTTTTTCTGCCATTTGTTGGCGTGACGCCACTGTGACCGTATTACTGGGATCGAAATGAAGAAGGTACTCGGTAGCGTCCAGCGGCCTCCCTTCCTCGTCCCTCAGCCTGGAAAAGACTTCCTGGTACAACACACCCAATCGTCGCTTCATTTCCTGCAGGTTCCTCAGGGCTTCCTGTTTTTCCCGGAGCAGTCGTGAACGTTGGCGCCTCAAACCTGCCACATCGCCGTCCAATCCCAGCAGCACGTCTTGTTTCCTCTTCCTGCAGTTCTGGGCAGCAATCTTGTTCTTACCACGACGCCGTATGTCCCTGATGAGGGCGAGCTGCTCCTCGTCCAGCTGGTAATTGGTCAGTAGGTCATTAAACTCCTCTACTGGCAGATTCACAATGAGCTCATTGGAGAAAGGGATCTTCAGGGTTTGTGCTCGCCGCTCATCCCGGCTCCACATTTTGCTCATGGAGATGTGTCTGGACGAGGAGCGGTGGTAAGGCTTGGTGTCATGATGTGGAGCAGGTTTGGTGTGCTTGGTGGGCATCTTTCCGAGGTACGGAGAGGACTCGGGGGACCGAGGCTGGTTATATGTGTGATCATGACCAATATGCTCCATCCAGGAAAAGTCATGAAACAGTTTGTGATCCTCGTAGTTGGATGGGATGAGTTTGTTCACATCTCCAGGATACCCTCCTCCTACCGCGCCCATCTCCTCCTCTTCCATCTCCTCCTGCTTTATGGTCACCTCCACCTCCATATCTGGGCCAACGAAGGCTTCCTCATCATCCTCATCTTCATCTTCAGAGAAGAGACTTCCTACAGCTGACGCACAAGATGGAGAGGAGGATGAGGAGGAGGAGGAACATGACGAGGAGGAAGAGGAATAAGAGGAGGCCTCGGAAGCACTTGGAGAAGCAGGGCTGTGGCTGAAGTCCAAAGAAAGACCAGAGTCTGAGTCTGCCTCGTTCTCGCCATCTAAGAGGAGGAAGCAAAGAAAACTCAAGGTAAGCGTCAGAGTTTAAACGTGCAGATAAATTTAAATTTGTGTGCTCTTAAAAGAAGTACACACTACCTTGCTGATGTCTTCCTGGTTGACCCTGATCTTCTGTGACCACCATGTCAGAGCCTGAGTGGTCATCATCTCTGTCAGTTTCCTGATGGGCTACTTCACGGTCAAGGTAGCCCTCCTCTTCCAGCCTGGCTGCCATCTCCGGACTGAATCCTTCCTCTAGAGCCAGGTCCAACAGTCTAATCTCATCTAATATAGTAGCGTCCTCTAAGAGGTCACTAAGGCGGCTTGGGAGACCATCTTCACCATCCTCCTCGTCCACCAGAAAATCGCCGGAAGGAGATGCCAGAAGGTCTCGGGTCATGTCATTCTCCTCCAGAGATGGACCAAAACTGGAAGGTGTCAGGTCACAAGAATTAAAGTTCACATCAAAGCCAGGAAGGGTTTCAGGTTCCATCCTGTCCACAGGTTCTTGTGTTAGCAGATTCATGTTGAAGGTACTCGGGTTATCTTCTGCATTTAGTCCCAGGCCAAAGTCTTCTGAAGGATCTTCTGCAAGCAGATCTGTGTGGTCTGGAGGACGGTGGAAGGGATCAGCCTGGGGGTTCTCCAGAGTGCGCCTTGTGTTCAGTGCTGAACTGTGGTCATCCAACTCTGCACTGGGGGTCAGGGGAAGCAGGGCTGGCTCGAGCTCTGCCTGGTTCTGAGGTCCAAACACACCTGAAGACGAAGAGCAGGCGTTTTTGAAAAATGTTAAGAATGGAGAGCGTTTGGTGCAATCATGAACAGGACAGTCAGGAAAAAGAAAAACACAGCTGTTGGACAAGAAATGAAGGACATGTGCAGGTATGATTTTAGGGCTGTTTGTCCATCAGCATAGATCTGGTGGAGAAGAGGGCCGTGGCCAAAGGAGCCGTGGCCTGGACGGTGGATTATGCTCTCTGAATAGTTTATCTTTTAGCTGAATATGTCTTATGAAGTGGTACCATGTTCTGACAGAGCTTATAGCCAAGTGTTAGCTTTTTGTGACCTGTCCTTAATACCTGCTAGGCTAGGTAAGTGCAGGTAGACCTTCAATGCAATCCCATCAAATTAGATTTAAAGCTTTGGAATCCCTAAGAAATAAATACTGCTTTTTGAGAGCTTTGTTGTGAAGTTTAACTTCCACAATCACAAAAAGCTTTAAGATTCAAGCTCAGTTCTGCAGTGTGTGAACTGATTTACCATGTTGTTGCTGCTGCTGCTGCTGCTGCTGCTGCTGCGGCGGCGGCGGCGGCGGCGGCGCATCCATGAGAAGCAGCGCCTGATCAGCCTCCGTTACAACACTGCCGAGGCTGTTGGAGTTCTGGGGCGGAGCTTCAGAACCAACACCTCGGAAGGTCCCAGAAGGTCTTACATCCAGCGTGTCTTCAAATGATGCCGTCATGTCCACATCAGTGTTCTGGGGGAAAGAAAGGGATGAACTCTCAGTTTAATGTGTTCTGCCTTTCTCTTCTTATCTCCTCAGATTGTGTTTTGGCAAGTATAATTTAATCTGTCATGGTCCCAGTCACCTCAGGGTCCATGATAGACAGCAGGTCCTGCCAGTCCAGTTCCAGGTCCAAGGAGGGGTTACCAGTGGGGATGATGGGGGACAGCTGGGGCTCCCTGTGTGAAGACTCGGACTCCTGCCTGCCATCAGCATCACTTAACTGAGGGACAAAGCAGAAGACACATGAGTACAGTGACGTCCTGTTCAAGGCCGAGGACAGAACAGTGTCCTACAAGAACGGCTAGAGGCTGTGGGCAGTACCTGGTCGTCGTCTGTGAAGGGAAATGTTTCCTCTAACAACCTCAGACACTCCTGGAGGGAAGTCTAGACGGAGAAAGAAGACAGTTGAGTTTGACTTACATTTGTTTTGACCCGCTGGTTAATGAGTCAAATACACGTGTTGGTATTAGCTTTGCTAGCGGCATGACTGTAGGGAACCTTTGTGAAGACATAACGGTTCCCAAAGGATGAATTTTAATTACTTTATGAAAGCTTTTCTTTAATAGTTTCATCTAAATTTCAATTCAGGTGTAAACATTGGTCATAAGTGCCAGGTTTAAAACTAAAGGCATCTTCATCATCTTGTGCTGTATTTGATTATTTGTCATGAACCACAGGACGAACTAAACATTTGACCTGATTGATTGAAGGTCAGAGAGTTTGGGTAACTGGTGGGGAATCAACTTTCACGGCCATCGATCCCATCAGGTCAACATTCAACAAGCTTGTGTTGAAAAATCACCAAAGTCATCAGGATTCATCCCAACAGCTGCACTGCCGATGGAGCTAAGAATGCTTTTGAAGAACTATTTAGAAACTACAATACATCCTAATATCCTAATGCTGACACCAATGTCTGTCACTGTTTAATTTAACACGTTGACACAAGAAGTGAACATTAGCAGTCGGTCTTTGTACGGCTGGTTCATCTCTGAGATGTCTGTTTGCTAAAACAGTCTGACCCACATGTGGCACCATAAGAGCTTCTAACAAAGGTTGCATCTGACAAAACCTGACTTCTTTTGCTCTCTTTCATCTTTGGTTTCATTCAAAGAAACGTCCATCTCGTGTTCCCATCTCCACTGAGACCTGTCACAAATCAGACATGTCGCCTTTGACCTCCGACCGGCGGCGCTATGTGGGAACGCTGAATCACGGACGGCAGTTCATCTGGACTAAGGTTCTCTCAATACCCGCCATAGAAACAATGCTAAGATCTAACCAGACCCACTTCTGTCATGTAAGAAATCAGTCAGAGGTGAACTGAAACATGTCTGCATTCACAGCTTTGTGTGAGGAAACACACCCTGGGTGTAGCCGGCACCCCGGGGTGCAGCTGCTCCGGAGTGTCACCCTGTTCTGCTGAGCTGGCAGCAGAACAGTGTTTGAAGTCGAGGCATCCAGCTCTGATTCCAAGCATGACAAACGCTCTTATCACCTCACTTCACCCAACGCACACGCTGTTACCTGCAGTATGTATGTCAGACCGGACCGCTGGCCTACAGGCTACTGTCAGACTGGTACTGGTCCAAAACAGATCCTCTGTTATCATAAGGAAATGTTTTGGGTTCTTTATGAAACTGTGGCGGACCAATAACTAACATAAAACAGTTCTGGCTACAGTCAGTCAGAATGGACTAAAGATGCTATCAGACTGTTAGCATTGCTAGCGGTCTGCAGCTGTCCAGAGCTATTCAGACTGAAGTGGACAGAACGACACGCTGACACCAGCAACAGCATCCTCCTATAAACTTCACAACCCAGACGAAACCAAATCAGTCTCCACTCAGGTGTTCGCTAACTTTATCGTACAGGACGATAAACGCGGGCCGATGGCATTCCTGCACGGACAGATATACAGCATTGTGGTGTGTTTAAGTCAGGGGCTGGTTAGATTGGGTTAGATCGCTTCAGAGACGTTGGAACCCCCTTTCCAACGTTAGAATCGGTGGACGCTGCATTAACAGCTTTACAAAGAGTCAGTCGGACGTTTACGCTCAGCTTTACGCCACAATGGCGTTAATGTGCAGACGTGAGCAGGCGACGGATCCTTACACATGATTAGAACCACTTTTAAAAACACCAAGACAAATCTGTATGATGACCACTAGTTTGTAATAACTAATTTTAGTAATACATGATAACAGAACTAGTTTTCTCTATACTGCAGCCAGGTCCTGATGGGCAGATCTGGAGCCAAGATCTGGGGATTTTCCAACATGTCAAACACACAGTTTCCATACCGTCGGTCCGTACGTTGAAACGGTTTCACCCAGAGACAGACAGCCGGGCTCAGAATAGCTTTAACCTTATCCTGCCCTGGCTGGGGGGCTTACAGACAAACCCACAGACCCCCAGCAGCTGGCCAGCAAGGACACATATGTGGCTTTGAGTGTAACGGGTCAAGGCTGGACTCCCTGTTGCACACATTTCTCACTTCACCACACGAGTGTAGCTGAATGTTGAATCCTGCTCTCACCGTTCACCACAGACATGTGCTTGCAGCATTTCAGCATCATCTACAGCACTGTGTTAGCACTGTGCCACGGACCCAGGACAGATGATAGCTCAGGAAGGCCCCAGGCAAGACTGAGCATGCTCGGGTGAGACCTGGGCCGTGGCATGAACGATGGGTCACTGAGTCTTCCCGTCTAGCCAGTCAGTTCACTTCTGTGGATTATCACTCCACATGCCGGCTAATATCCTGGTCAACCAGAACCACTGGTCCTGTTCACCTAGCGTTAGCAGCTAACTGAGCAGCAGCTCATTCAGAAGGTAATCTGGATTGTTTCACTGACAAAAAACATTTTCGTTGTAGGTCCTGAAAACCTATTTTGTATTTAGTTCTTAGTTAAAAATGATCAACCAATATTTTCTGTCATTGTTTTGGTAGCTGAAATATACATCAGTGTCCTGCATAAATATGAAAGGACAAACAAGTACGATACGACTGTTAAAAATGGAGAAGAATCACGCAAAATGTTGGTATTTGATGAGCGTTAATATCTGACATAGCTGTACTAAACCCATCACTGTCCTTAGAGAGGCTCAGAAATGACCGGTTCCTCTGAGTTTTGAACCCAGGACCTTCTGCTTGTTGAGCAGACAGGACATCCACCACACTGTGGAACCTACATGAAATCAAAAAACGCAACCTGAGAGGATTGAACCTAAGAAAAGATCTACACCAAGCAAATGTATTGTAACAGCTTCACTGGGTTTTGAAGCGTAAATTTAAAGGTTCATGTTTGCCCTCTATCGGACTGGAAGGAGGACAGTTCATGTCAGGACACCGCCAAGATGTCTCCACTGTGGAAGATTGAAAAACAACAGCAATCCAACAACCACTCAGAATAATAATCTGGGACAAGAAAACCTTACTTGGAACAGCCGTAGAAGTCTGTAAATGTTTGACACATGTCATGTAGGAACCCAGAACCTGCAGCATGTGGTAACCAGTACAGTCTGAAACCTACACCTGGCCTGGAACGGCATTGTTCTCAAAGAAGAACAGTTCAGTCGGCCGACTCCCACGTATGTGAATGTAGAATACGTGGAGGTTGAACATTCGGCATGCAAGCCGTGAACTCAGCAACCCTTCATGCAAAGACCTGCAGCGAACCAGGAGTGACAACACTGGGTTTCTCCCTGGGGGGGATTCTCAGGTGACAGCACACCATGATGATCTACCACTCAGCAGACATAATGACTGGTTCCACTGGGTTTGGATCCCAGGACCTTCTGCGTGTAAAGCAGACGTGATGACCTCTACACTATGGAACCACTGACATGCCAACAACGGAACCATCAACCAGCCCAACTGGACTTGTTTTACAGGGCTGAAAGTTTTGGGTCAAGGTTAGAGTGGCTTGGAGGACTTTCTAAACCTAAGAAAGGATCTACACCGAGCAGACGTCACTGAACAGCTGGACTGTGTTGTTAATAACTTCATACCCGTGGCCCACTCACGTGAACACGTCCAGCTCTGATATGGCTCCGACCTCATCTCACCCAACACAGTGAGGACAATGCCTTGTTAATCTGAGCTCGGTGAGGACGGCTCTTGGGTGCCCTCGAAGCAGAGGTAAACGGACATAAAGTACTGGTTCCACTGGGTTCTGATCCCAGGACCTTCAGTGTGTAAAGCAGACGTGATGACCGCTACACTATGGAGCCGGTTCTCACAACACAGCAGCATTACACAACTCTTAATTACATGTGACTCTCTGCTAACACAGCCAATCACACAGAGGTGTTTATGTAGATGCGGTGCTGACCGCTGGCATGAGGACACGTTCATACGGTCAGCTCCTTTAATACACACTGTTCCTGTTTACTTCCTGCAACACTCTGGACAAGGAAGCGCACATCAGTACCTCATGCATTTGTGCTTGTTTGTTTACATGCATGCTGCTTGTGTGTGTGTGTGTGTGTGTGTGTGTGTTGATGCAGTAAACAGGAGCGATTGCAAAACTGATGTGATGGAAATGTGTGTCGGCGCTCAGGTTTCAAAACAAGCCAGTCGGTCACAAGGCCGGCAGGACGCTAATAAAGTGTTCTGTGAGTGTGTGACTGTGTGTGTGTGTGTGTGTGTGTGTGTGTGTGTGTGTGTGTGCCACTCGATCCATTAGGGGGAATTCAAAAACACTGTAACACTCACTGTCAGTTTGATGAAGAGTCTGCAGGGCAGCAGAGCGACATGTACTCAGATCTCTATGTGCTATATCAGGCCTGTAGTGTGTGTGTGTGTTTGTGTGTGTGTGTTTGTGTGTGTGTGTGTGTGAGTGTGTGTGTGTGTGTGTGTCTGCATGGCCGGCATGCAGACTGATATATGGACGTCCAACCTGCAGCCGAACGGCTTCAGCTGCAGCTCCTAACAACAAACAGCACTAGTGGAGTTTTTCTCATTTCTCTGGAGTCTCCATCAGGGTGGACGGTGTTCCTGCCTCCACCTCATAACAGCATGTTTATCTCTGATGTTTCTTGACTTAGT
>NW_007578510.1:187216-193033 GCF_000690725.1 Stegastes partitus | reverse complement strand
GTGTGTGTGTGTGTGTGTGTGTGTGTGTGTGTGTGTGTGTGTGTGTGTGTGTGAACAAGCCCTGACTGGACATGTCGGCTGGTATGTGGCCTATTTATATATTGTGTTTGTTAGGACGGGTCACTGGTGTCCTGAGTGGTATCTTCTGAGAACCAGAACTTCAGCCTAATCTCTGAACATCTACAGCCTCAGGACACCTTCCAGGGTCTCAGAGGCCCCCCAACAGGTCTACACATTATTTCAGTTTCAACATGTCTGTATCTGACAGGCTTCCAGAACTGGGGCAGGACTCAGCGCCTCAGTCGGGTACCGTATGGGTTCTAGTCCGTCTGACGTGATGCCGTTAATAAATGGAGCTCCCAACAAGCCAGAACATGAAGTGGGTGGTGCCGCCCGGATCAGCTGCCCACCGGCAGACGCCCTACCTGTCTGTAGAGCAGAGGGTTTAGGAGGCGGGCCGTGGGCGCCGTGCGGTCCGACTGTACTGCAGTTATCTTTAACGGCCTGACTAGCATTACTAGCATTATTAGCATTATTAGCATTATTAGCATTATTAGCATTATTAGCATTGTTAGCATTTAGACGGACCTCAGTCTGATCACCATGAGGGAGAATTAATTTCTGAGACCCCACTTCCTTCTCTTGGAGGACATAAACAGGAAGTAGCTTGTTGCTATGGAGCTACACTGTGGACCACCGGCTGAGCCAAACATTTATTTTTATTAGGCCTGTGTTTGCTCTCATGTTGGCTAATCAGTGCTATTAACAGGACGCTGATTAGTTGTTTATTCCTGGTGAACCCGTGGATGTTATGACAGGACTGCTGTGACACTGAATTGATTCCTGGTTCTGTCTCAGTATTAAGTTTAAGAAGTGCTGAGCGGGTCAGAACAGTGACAGGCTGGTTGTTTTTCACCGTGCGGTGTTTCAGCTGTACTGGTTCTGTTGCTTCGGTTTCCTGGTGAGCTCACTGGAGGGGAGGGAGCTTCCTGCTGACTCATCGCTGAGTCATCGCCTCACATGACGTTTGGTTCAGTTTTGGTGACAGTCAAGAACAACAACAGTGAACAGCACTGATTTATATGATGTGAACCTAAATAAAGAGCTGAACCTTCCAGTCAGTCACAGAACTTTATTGTGAATGTTTCTGTGGTGTTCTGGGTCGACCCGGAGTCCAGTAACACATGTAGCCGGTTGTTCAGCTGTACAGACCCAGCACTGTGTTTATTACGACACGATGTGACCTCATTACTTTGGTGATCCACTAACGCGATGCTGTTTGCAGTTTGAAGTTGAACTATTTGATGAATCACACAGATAATGAACCGGACCAACCTGTGATCCTCTGACTTATCACCTACTACCAGGTTAAACGTTAACTCATTTCACTCCTATCAGCCTCGGCTACACTTTGCCTTTAACTAGCCAGTGTTAGCATGCTAACATGCTAAACTAGTAACCTGTTTATCAGGCAGAAGGTCCAGGGTTTAGAGTCCAGTGGAACCAATAAAACCCTTCCAGTCATCATGCAGTAACCAGCGTGTCAAGAAGTCAACGGTCTTTGAGTTTCTTCTCTCTCCAGCTGTTTCATTTTTCATGTGGAAAGATTTAAGTTCATTATCTCCACTTCAGGTCTAATTAGCCCCACCGCCCGCCTCCACGATGGAGCAACAGCGATGAACGAATGTCATGAGCAGCTGGTTTATGCTCTGTGAGGTTATGGGATGGAACAAGGTCACCAGAGAACTAAACACAAGCCTTGTACCTTCACTAAACTATCCACCGGACCTGTGCTGGTAACCACAGAACCCAGAGTGGGTTTCTGGTTGTGCCAGAACCATTTCACATTGACACCCCGGTGTTTAGGACTAAAGGTAACCATGTTAGTAACACGGCTGAGCTTTTAGTTTCAGTAAAGTTCTGACCAGGTGTTGCACAAGAACATGCAGCTCATCCCCCGGTGGTTGGGGAAACGCCGTACCTCCTTCTCCTCCTCCTCGTCTTCGTCCTCCAGGTTACTGAGTTCGGCTCTGACCTCCACAGAAGGGGAGGTCCGGTCTCTCTCCACCCCGGCAGGAGCTCTCTCCCTCAGGGACGGCTGGTCCGAACAGCCGACGGGGAGAGCGTCCGGCTCCCGCTGGACCAGCCACGTCTGCAGCTCCGGATGAGGAACCTGCAGAGAAAAGCGTTTGGTTCTCTTTTATTTGTCTCGTTGTGGAGGACACGACTCTCTGCTGGCTGAGAATCTGTTCATCTCCCTGCAGCAGCTCACATGCTCCACGTTTTACAGGCTGTGGAAAAACATCCCAATCAAAGACATGTGGTGCACAGCGTCTCCAGCCTGCAACTACAGCCTTTTATGAGGAGACTGACTGATGAAACGTGGTACCATTCAAGTCCTCTAAGAGCTAAGAACTGGCTGTTTTTTAAGAGTTAGATGAGCAGATCTGTGCACGCTCACGTCTGCATGCTAAACAGGTAACTACAGGTAGAAGCCTTAGCTTAGCTTCAGAGGTGAAGACGTTTCAGACACCTGGCCGGTTTTCCTACCTGTAGCCTGTCCAGAGAGCGGACCCATCCCAGCAGCCTCCTCGCTGTGAAGAACCCGTCCAGATCCACGCTCTTGGGGTGCAGGTTGTGGCCCTCCTCCAGGCGGTTGCGCAGGTTGTGGAACTGCGTCTGGGTCAGCGCCGAGGTCGGACCCAGGATCATCTCGTGCCAGGAGGGAGGCAGGTAGGGCTCCAGGCCCACGTCCACCCTCATCCCACAGAGGCTCAGCAGGATGGCCATCTGGATGAGGCCCTCGGTGAAGTACTTCTTCAGGTACAGCATGGCTTTGGTGGGTCAGGGGACGGTGGTCGATGAGACCGGCAGTCGGTCACCACCACTGGTGTCTCCTCAGCTGTACGGTTCTTGTTCTAGACGTAAAGTCTGTCCAGGTTCTAGAAGGTTCTGCTCTGTACGACGGCTCGGTGTGGAAGCAGAGCGACCAGCAAAAAACACAAATCCTCTTCACTCAAGACCTAACGCAGAAACAACAAGAAAACATTTTTATATAAGATCTTTTTATCTTTGCTTATGGAAATGTCTTTATGTGGAAAACGCTCCAGCACATTATTTACTACTGAGGGATTTACGACACAACCAAAGAACCAAATATTGAACATAAATGTTGGGAAAACTGTAAAATGCACATCATGTTCATCCACAGCACAAACTGATGGCATGTTCAGGTGAGAACAACTGTCCAAAAACCTAAAACACGAAAGAAAACTGACAACAAAACAGTTATTGTTTTCTATTTTGGCATAATTTTTTATCGACTAACAAAGAGAAAATGTACAGTAGACCCACCACTGCTATTACCAGGATTACTGCTGCTAATGTCCAGCGGTGGAAAGTCGCTAAGGGGTGTTAGCTTCACACTTAGCATAAAGACATAAGAGTGGTATTATCTTTTTTTGTTTTTTCAAAATGTCGGCAAGATAGCTAATAAATAATGAAATGTGTGTTCCATTGCTACGTTTACAGTAAAGGATATGAACACTTTCTCCACTTCTTCTAATGTTTTTAGCATTTTGTCACTGCTACTCAGAGAATCTTTTATGCTAGCTAGCTAGTTAGCACACAATGTCAGCAAATAAAAACTCCTCTAAAGTTCACTAACGCCTCTCATCTGTCGTGTAATTTGACACTTAGCTTCAGGCTAGCTGCTTCCCCCGGTTTCCAGTCTTTGTGCTAAGCTAAGCTAACTAGCTGCTGGTGGTAGCTTCACATTTATTACTACTAATATTACTAATGTTGTGTTGGTGTTGTGTTGGTGTTGCTAGTACAACCATTTCCCTGAGGTTTCCACCAACGGGATCAATAAAGTTCTATTCTATTCTATTTAGCATAAAGATATGAGTGGTATCTTACTTTTTTTTTTCAAAAATGTTGGCAAGACAGCTAATAAATAGTGAAATGTGTGTTTTTTTCTACATTTACATCTACATAGTTTTTCGTTTTTAGCATTTTTTCACTGCTCCTCAGAGTTATGCTAACTAGCTAGCTGGCTAGCTGACATACAGCAGCGTGTCTACATACTCCACATGACTACCGTCTGGCTCCTGCTGCTATGAACTGGACTCCTGGCTGCCTGCATGTGCTGCTCATGTGTCTGCTGCTCTGTAGAAGCTGCTGGTAATAATCATAATGATCACAATAATAATGTCACTGGAGCTATCGGCACTGCTGCAGGTTGACAGTTAGCAGATAAGGACACAGTCCGGATCAGGGCTTCCAGCAACTTCGACCTACTTCCAGAAACTCTTCGGTAACCACCTGCCCGCCCTGCCCGCATGTCTTACTCACTGCACCGCATGATGTAACAGCCAGAGCCCGCCTGGAAAAACCCCCTCGCTCTCCCGGCTCCGTCCCTCCCACCAGCCGCTGGTTGCCTCCCACCGCGGAGCCTGTTTACAGCGGAACAGCTGACTGGCTTCAGCTCCACCTCAGGCCTGAAAGCAGCTGCTTGTGGTGGAGAGAGGAGTCAGAGCGCTGCTGCTGCTCCACGGTGTGATGTGAGGTCAGGTACAGAGGACCAGAGGACCCGGGTCCACCTGGGTCCACCTGGGTCCACCATAAAGACTCTAATCTGCTGCTGGGTCTGTTTCCTGTTGTCTGATGTTGTCTGATGTTGTGTTGTCCTGCTGGAGCTGTTGGCCGTTTATGAACAAGAAGCCTCCTCATGAGGTCACCTGGTGTGTTCTGGACCATGAAGTCTCATTCCTTTATGTTATTTTAACACTCTTGACCCAAACAGAGCAGAACCATGTGGGTTTCTGTGATTATTGATCACACCACCTCAGATTTCTGTTTCCTGATCAAATAATCTTTTATTCTCGTTTATAAAAATGACAGAAAGTCGCGTGAAGCTGTTCTTCTCCAAACACGTCTGACGTCATAAGCAGGAAATAAACACACGAAAACAATCAATGATCTGCTGATTGGCTCATTTTAACAACTATTCAGCTGTGATGTAATGTGTTTACAGGTCTAGTAATTAAAGTGCTGAAGTGCTCTTAATTAATTACAACGTGACATCTGGACCTTTATTATTCATACATAACACTGATGCATCCATGTTCAGTAGGTTCTGGTACTGGACTGGTTTTATGATCTATGAGCTCATCATATGTTTGAACTAGTGAAGCTCTAATTAAGACTAATTAAGGCTCTCTGACAGATCCAGAGGAGTTAATGCAGTAATTAATGGGATATAACTGTTTATCTGCTAAACATCCACATGTTCGTCTCTCTGAGTCTGTCCGGGTCTGAATCAGAACCATGGCCGAACCTGAGCAGCACCATGTTCTGATCCGCTCCGGGATGTTTTCATCACACAAACAAGCCGAGAGAAGAAACTGAACTAAACCGGATCCATGTGAGTTACTTTATCATAACGACCGGACCTGGTTTCCGGGTTAAAATCACACACAGTGTCGGTACCGGACTCGCTGCTCGGTGGGTTCTTACCGGAGCCGGTGGTTCGGGGTTCGTTCAGCAGCGGCTCGTCCTGTCAGTCGGTCCGGCTTCAGCTTGTGTTCTGGGCTCTGAGGAGGGTGGGACCCGTTTAAAGCTGCACCCCGACATGACGTGACTGACTCCTCCCTGTGTGTGTGTGTGTGTGTGTGTGTGTGTGTGAGGCAATCCTACTGGTTCTGCTGCTGTGACAGAACAAACACACACCATGTTTGTTCCACTGAGGAAGAAGTTCAGTGAGTTCTGCTGAAACAAACTTTAAAGTTTTATAAATAAACTTCCATAAACATGAAG
>NW_007578510.1:173911-177979 GCF_000690725.1 Stegastes partitus | reverse complement strand
TTAAAATCTGGTTAGCCGTTATAGAATGTGTATTTAATTTTGTACGAGATCTTAATCGGAGGTTTTCGGGGCTCCACGAGGACTTTAAGGAAAGAATCTCAGGGAATGATGTCAGTAAAGTTCCTCTGTGGTCACTAATTAAAGCCTTGAAAACTCAGATTTCCTCTTTCCTGTCGTAACTCTATGATGTCACTTCCTCTTGAAGGTGCAGCTCTACCTGAAACAACTCCAGCTCACCTCTGCTCAGACGCTGTACACCGACCCAGGGGTAAGTTGTGCTATCGGAGCAACTCAACCGTTTGTACCTGACCTATAAGGAACCCTGTAAACCGACGGGATTGGTTCTTTGGGTTTGTGACATACGAAACCCAGGAAGTCTGGATCTGGGTTTTTGAGACTGACGTCGGTGCACTGCAGGCTCCAGATGTCCGCTGCTTGTTTTAATCACGATAAAACCACCACATGGGTAAAGAAAGGGACGATCTCCATAGCAACACATGATGGAGATCCTCCAGGAGAAGGAGGAAGATCTGACTCCAGTTATCTCCACCAGGCTGTTTAAACTTCTACCTCCTCTGTGCCCTGATGATGGAGGCTGCTCCATGTGGCTGCTGCAGGAAGTGCACGTCACCCAGAGGCTTCTGCAGGAAAGCAGAGCAGAAGAAAAATCCCCAGAACCTCCCAGTGCTTCCTCCCAGCAGCTCCCAGTGCGCTGGCTGTGTGGGGGAGAGGGGGGAGAGGGGGGAGGAGGGTGACCACGTCAGAGAAGCGAACGTACCCCACCAGCAGCAGGAAGCCCAGCGCGCTCAGCAGGTAGTTGCTCTGGTAGTACAGCAGGTTGTTGATGATGCGGTTGTTCCAGCGGTCCAGGTCGCGCACGTCCGGCACCGCGAACCGGGCCGAGCCCAGCAGAAAATCGTCCAGGCTCCGGAGGGGTGGCGGCTGCACGTCTGCCATCTTTGCTCGGAGAGAAAACAAACTTGATCTCCCAGAGTGCAACGCGAGGGGAAAACGGGAGAGGGAGGGGGGGAGAGGGGGAGGACGCACGCTCAGTGTGTGTGTGGAGAGGCGCGTGGCCGAACATCGAGAACGCGCACAGGGGAAACACGAGCAGCAGTCACTCCGATGATCTGATTTCTAGTGTTTGCGTTGCATTCATTTAATTCTAAGTAAATATACGGTTAGTTTGGAAGCATGCACATGTTTTACTGTGTTATTGATTTAATTTTAAATGAAAAAAGTGGCTTTTTTTTTTGGATATTTTCTTCAGTTTGCGCCCAGTTATGACAAAGCAAAAGCAAGTTTTCAGCATTTCTTTGCTACAGAAACTGAATTAAAATCCACCAGAGGAAAGTTATTGGACATAACATCCAACTGCTTACACTGCACGACAGGACAGAAAGTATTCAGTGTGAGAAATTCTCTGGAGAGCTTCAGAAACGTTAGAAGATCAGAACATAAACCGGTTTACTGTTCGGATCTTTTTTGGGGATTTTTTTGCTTTCTTTAGACGAAGGGAAGTTCAAGAAACACAAGAGCCGGGAGACAAAGAGAAGGGAAGACGAGCAACAAAGAGCCTAAGCTGTAATCGAACCTGGCAAGGNAATAATGTCCAGTGGAGTGATGGAAGTCGTGACTTTGTTCTTTAAAATAAATAAATGGAATTCTTACATTGAAGAATCCACTTTGGGATGTTTTATGCATCAGAGAGAAAGTAAATAAAATGATCTTTGGTTGTTTTTTCACAAAGACGGAAATAAAGTGTTTAGATGAATATGTTTGTTCCTTAATCTACCTTATATATAAACACACAGAAGGTCAGCAGTCTTCTCCATCATCTTCTTCTTTGTGTTTGATTCCAGACATTCGACATCTTCAGAAGTCCAACTCGTCCACTTCATGAACCAGGACTCAGAGTCCGAACAGAACACCTGAACAAGATCCTGACTGCCTGGTCAAGAACAACCCTGATGTAAAGAAAGACTGACTGAATCGTACTTTATCAGAACCTCCAGAAGGTCCTGATGAATCTTTGGTTTCTTTAAATGACCTCTGACCTTGAATGACCTCATCAATAAGATGATCAGAAGTTCATGAGTTAAATCTCCTCCTTCTGACTTGGTTCTGACTGTCTGGTACCACGTCACACTGCTGCTGACCCGTTGTTGCATCACTCCACCAACCAGAACATTTACCCACCACCAGCTGTAGGTGTGTGAACGAGAGCAGCGCCACCTGCTGTCAGCAAGTGGAAGCTGCAGCTCAGATACCGTCTGCCTGAAGCTCAGCAGCTCATCACCGTTTGTATTAATGCTCAGAGTTCCTCATTGAACCCAAACCACCAGACTGGTGACAGGAAGAGGACGTGGTGCAGAACCCCACCATGGACCAGGTCCTCCATGGACCGGGTCCTCCATGTGGTCGCCTCATGGGAACACAATGAGATGTACAGTGTAGACTTCCTCCCACTCCTTTATTGAACTTGTTAATATTATGATCTGATTATATTATTATTTGATTCTTTTTGCTCTTTTTAAAAATTATTTTCTTTTGTTTTTATATATTTTTTCTCTTTCATTTGTTTGAAATCAATTAAATTCATTCATTTAAAAGAAAATGTTAATTTAAAGAGACAAATCTGTGGAATCAACACATGAATGTTTAACTCATTAATACATGAATTATTACCCAGAGATATTAAAACTTCAAACTTCTGTTGTGTTGGGGGGTCGAGGCTCAGAAAGTCTGAGAACAACTAGTTTAAGTAAAGATCAGGATCTGGGTTAAAATGAAGGACCTTTGTCATCATGGGGACCAGAACCTGCTGATAGATGTTGAACAGACCCATCCACCCGCCCCGACCTCCTGATCATACCTGCTGACAGTCAGGTGAGTCTCACACACTGCAGCAGAGCAACAACTTTTATTTAGAAAAGAAATCAATCATTTGGCAGAACAGTCCGATACGTGGTGCTGAAGAAACAAGGCTGAATGAAGGCGACCCATCAGAACCAGTCATGCAGAGAAGTTCTCTCGGTTTACAATCGAGTGATTCAAAGCAGCAAAAGGCTTTTCTTCCTGCTCGTCTTCAGTGTTTCTCCTGACGTGGTCGAGCAAACCACCGACAGAGGAGCTGCTCCGGCGGTGACCGGGTCATCTGACCAACGGGTCACGTCTTCATGGTCCTGCTCAGACGCCTCATAGGGAAGCATTCTGGCCCGTCAGACAACTGGACCAACATTCAGATGATCAACATCACAGAGTCTCTGGACAACATGGTTAAGAATAAAAAGAGAAAAACATCTTCAGCTCCTTCATAAACGCTTCAAGCAGAACCTCGGTGGAGGAAACGTTCTGGGAGGAGGTAGGACGGCACCTCCACATGTCCAGAACCTCCCATGTCTCTGAGTTGGGTTCAAACTGGACAGAACATAATGCACAGACCCATAGCAGGCAGCTGGAGCTCAGTCATACAACAACATACCTTCAATGTGAGGAATACAAAAACGTACAAAAGCATTTACTGCTGGAATGAACTGACAATAACTTCCTGCTAGTGTTTTTTTAAACATTATTTTCCTTCAGAACAACACAGAAGTGCATTTTTTTCATTCATCTCTTTAAAGAACATCAACATCACGTCTACAAAGCATTAAATGATTCATTTACATTAAACGCTGGGCTGGAGTGGCTTAAAGTTTAACGTTTAGTCACTTTAAATCTGACTCTGGTTTGGTCTGCGGTCAATATTAGAAAACTTAGACACGACTATAATAACCGTTAAATAGTCGTCTGCAGCCGAGCTAGCTTTGAGCTAAATGCTAACATGCTAACACAGTGGCAGCGTTAACACTTAGCAGCTAATGCTTAGCTTGTTTGTTCTTTTCTTAATCAGACAATGAGGATTTTTAAGTAGGAGCTGTTTGTACCTTGACAAACAAAAAATACTCATCATCTGATAAAAAAAAAGGAACCTTATACCGATAATCAGAGGAGACAAAATGAAGCTAATCACGCTATTGTTCGGTCTTAGTTTAGCACGTCAGTAAGTTAACATTTGGCTAGCTT
>NW_007578510.1:160433-167411 GCF_000690725.1 Stegastes partitus | reverse complement strand
AGACGGAGGGAAGTTCAAGAAACACAAGAGCCGGGAGACAAAGAGAAGGGAAGACGAGCAACAAAGAGCCTAAGCTGTAATCGAACCTGGCAAGGCTTTAACCTCATTACAGGCCGTGCACGCCCTCCCAGGTGAGCTGCACATCTCCCAGGTGAGCCGCACGCTCTCCCAGGTGGGGCTGCACATCTCCCAGGTGAGCCAAACGCTCTCCCAGGTGAACCAAACGCCCTCTCAGGTGAGCCGCACATCTCCCAGGTGAGCCGCACGCCCTCCCAGGTGAGCCGCACGCCCTCCCAGGTGAGCCAAACGCCCTCTCAGGTGAGCTGCACCTTTAACGCCGTTTTCTGAAGCTTTGAGGAGCACAGCGGCCTCGATAATCACGAACTGGAGGAACTGTGGAACCACCGGGACGGGAGTTGACCTTTTGACCCAAATGAGCGATCAGGAGAGAAGTGATTTGGTCAGACAGGTGACCGAGAACATCCCAGAAGCTCTCAGCAGAGATGGAGAACATGCAGCAGCTCTTCACCGATCAGGCCTCTGTGGACGAAGACAGAAGACACTCAGACACTCAGACACTCAGATGCTATAGTCTGCTCACCAAACAGCTGTTAAGAGACTCAGACAGGAGGAAGATGATGAGGAGGTCTGATGAGATGATGATGAGACTCTTTGGGCAGACGCTGCTCATCACGTTAGCGTCCCTGCCTGGTGTCAGCATCACGCCTGCAGGGAGCATGAAGGCAGCACAGGAGTGGCTTCAGGACACATCTGTCACCGTCCCGGAGCCAAAGGCCGGACTTAAACCCTTCAGAACATCTTTGGACTCGGCTGATGGCGGCGGTTCACAGATGCTTTCACACCAGGAAGACAAACGGCACAAATCCAGGTGTGGAGACTCGAGGCTGCAGCTGACAGGAGCTTCGATGAAGCTCTTCATCATATCAGTGGATGAATCCGTCTGTAATGAGTCAGTTTTTGACATTTAATAAAGAGCAGAGGGTCGACTGATGGTGTGAAACGTCTGGGCTACACCACGGCGTGTGCAGGAGGAGAAGAAGTTCAACTTTAACAGATCAAAGAGTTTCTAAACATTCTGCACATTATGATCGATGAGGGGAACAAAAACTAGATTAAATGTTTTATGTGTGTTTCTTCTATTAAAGTGAAGTGAGAAGGAGGTTTTGTTTTTGTCTGATCTGCTCAGACAGACGGTGAGACGAGGCCGAAGCCTGCAGCTGTGAGCGGTGAGGAAGCTGCTCGATAAGATCTGAGACGACGAGAAGCTCCGGCAGGTATGAATGGCTGTTAGTGTTTCACTGGAAGGAGTCTCACACTAAAGATCTCTGTTTACGCTTTGTGTCACTGGAGGTCTGGAGGTCAGAACTCGTATCGTCCTCATTCCAGGTCAAACTTAGACATCAGCTAAACACAGAAGACACGCGTCCTTCATTTAAACCATAAAGCTTGTTTCATGTTCTTCTCTTTGTCGTCGGCGTGTCTCATGAAAACACCGACGCTGTGAGTCCACCGGAGCTGAAGATAAACATCTCAGCATCTCACATGTGTGACGGTTTCACTTTTAGAAAAGCTTTTAGTCACTTCCTGAGACGCTGTCGTTTGCATGAAATGTTCAAAAAGGAAGCAGCAGAACATTTACATGGGACTATTTTCAGCGGCGGATTAATACTCCGAGTTTTATTTATTCATAGCAGGTGTGTAGTTTAAAGTGGGACAGTTTTCTTTTCTTTTATGAACAAATCTCTCTTCAGACTTGAACAGTTTGTCCAGTCCAACTAGAATCATGTGTTTTAAGTAAATCTGTTCAATCTGAAATCTGTAGAAATTAATTTAAGTTTTATTGGAATTAACTTCATCTGAGTGGAACACTGACTTCAGGATTAAAACATGTGAGCAAAGGATTTAAGATATTTGATCATATTCCTGTTTATTCCTAATCTGCATAAGCAAACAGCAGTGGGTGTATTATGCTTTAGTTTCCTGCTTTAACTCTGTTTTCAGTCATTATCTTTATATACGAGATCTGCCACTGCTGTTTACTGAGTATGAACCTATGAGGACAAATCAGTTCTGTTCCAGCATTTCACTTGTTGATATGAGTAGTTTTTATGCATAAATGTTTAGTTTTCTATAAAGCTTTTAGACTAAATAGAATATTTTTGGTGTAGTTTAAGAGATTCACAGTTCGATGGTTGTTTAAAAGTTGACTTGAGGTTCTTAATTAAGCTGCTGGATCCAGGCCATATATATATATATATATAAATATATATATATATATTACTATAAAAGCACAACGATTCAACAACAGGCCAAACTGAACCATTCTGGGCTCCACTGGTGAAGACTTTTGAGTCTCCTTGTTTCCATCAGCAGTCCAGAGTCTGAACGTCTGATTGATTTTATCATCAAGAAGAGAACAAACACTGATGATCCTGTTAAAAGCTCCACACCTGCAGCTCCACCAAACAAATCAAACCCCGACGTTCACGTTAGTCAGTCGTACTGAGGAGGCCTCTGGTGTGTGAAGGTTGCTGTTTTATGACAGAACCAACCTGCGTGTAGAAGGTTGATGTCTGAACCTGTCGTGTGGTTTTAAAGGAGCTTCTCGCTTGTCAGCATGTTGGCTGCTGAGATATCTGCTGACGGTTTGAGGAGTGATCCTGTGACCTTAGCTCTGGACAACCAGAGGCTTCTGTTTATCTTCCAGCAGATACCCGGTGTTGACACCAGAACCAGGGCTGATAGGACCGGCTGTCAGCTGCTCTGGTTTTGCTGAGAGCATGTTTGATAGAAGAGGGCTCAGCTCGACCCGACAGGAGGCGGATGGGTTCAGATATGAATCAGACAGCAAACTTCTCTGCTTCCTGGAGTCATAACTTTACTCTAACTGTATTTTTAATGATGCTTAAATTCCCAAAAAATGTCAGATCAGTTGCCATGACGACCAGCCACCACCATGGATAATAATTTATTGTTTTTATTGGTGATTAGCTGATATGTCCCTGTGTTGGATGATGGACTTAATTCACTAGAAACCTAACATTAGCTGGAGCATGAAAACCACTGATGTCCACGAGGTTTATCTTTATAAAGATAAGTATGAGTATACTCTCTAAGGTCAGACTGTGGCAGACTGTCAATCATTAAAATGTTTGTTTTTTTTAATTTTTAAAAATATTTTTCCATATTTCTATCATGTAAACAATCATAAAGTTTCTATATGCACGATGATCATTGAAAACGAACCCTTTAAAGCTCTGATTCAGATTTTCTCTGAGCAGTTCAGGTGATTGAGGTCCGACTGATTAAAGGATCTGATTGAATTAAACATCCTGCAGGCCAGAGGGCAGAACCTCTGTGATGAACTCTGAGGTCTGAACGTCCAGATCAGGAAGGAGGAGGAGGAGGAGGAGTGTCGGGAGCGCGCCCGGCTGGAGGCGCTCCGCTGCTGTTCTGCTCTCCGGTTGGCTGGCTGCGGAGCGGGAGCGCGCCCGGGCGGCTCCGTAAAGAAAAAAAAAAAGCAGCAGTGATCTCGGTGTGACAGCTCAGAGCTGTCCACGTCAACACACCGAGCGGCGGCGGCGGCAGCAGCGATGGACTCCACGTCTCTGGTGAGCCTCCCCCCACCGGGGCACCGGGGCACCGGGCGCCTCCGCTGCACGGCTGGTTCGGCTGGTTCGGGTTTGTGCATGTTGGGCTGGTTGTGGATCAGCTGTTTGCGGACATTTGTTGCGTTACGGCGGTGTGAGGGGGGAGGAGGGGGAGGAGGGGGGAGGCGGCAGATCGCCTTTAATCAGGAGCTGCTTTAATTTATCGTTAATGTCACGGAGATGTGCGCGTGCAGCCGTCACGTTGTGCCCGTGTGGACGCGCGAGGCCCGATCCCAGCGCTGTTTGTCATGTGCGCGTGTTTTTCTGCTTTTACCTGCCACGCGTGTAAAACAGTCGTCCGCGCGACAACTTGTCAGGGTGTTAAGTTAACTCCATTACAGCCCGGGCCCGGTCCGGCTCGGTCCGGCGCGACCGGAGCGCAACAGGACGGAGTGAAGAAGCTGCTGCTGGAGGAGCCACTTGTGGAGAGACTCCCGGTAGGAGCAGCACCGGAGCCGCTCTGCGCGTTTAAATGTCCGCCGGTAGCGAGCATATGTGCACTGACGTGTAGCGCCGAGTAGGTGCCACGTCCACGGCTCGCTCTGCGCGCAGCCTTCACCCAGCCTCCCTCTCTCTCTCTCTCTCTCTCTCTCTCTCTNGGCTGAGGCTGATGGGAGCGTTATTTGTTTAGCAGACACAGTGAAACCTGTGAACCTAATTTAAAAGCACAATGCCATTTCTACAAACACGACTAACGATGCTAACCTACAACATAACCTTACTTTATGATTAAGTTACCTTTAATGGCCACCAACGGCCATTTATATTAAAATAAACTCCCCTAAACCCACCAACGCTGCATTCAGATCAGTTTATTCTCTTGTATGTGGTTACTCTTAATAAAATGTTTGCTTTTGTCTGGTGCGACTACACTGGTTAGCACTGAGCTAACAACAGGAGAAAGGAGTTTTTCCTGTTTTCCTGATGACATAACGTGATTAAAGCTAAAGTGCCACCCTTATACATTTATGTAATAACCTTGTAATGCCGTGTGCAGGGCCAGATTTCAATACATCCTGGAATTAGGTTTCATTTTTCAAAAAAAAATACCAAAAGAAACCCTTGATTGCACCACTACCGAAGCTAATCCGAAGCTAGGCGAGCCCAAACGTGACATCTTGTCAGTTGGCTTCTTCCTTTAGGCACCGCAAAAGGCTGCACCGGATTTCATAGCCATCCGTGTCAAGACATTTCAGTCTGGACCAAAGCGGCGAGCTGACCCACCACGGCCGCCGTTCATGGCCAGAAAACGGCTAAAAACAGAGAAAATTACAAAGAAGACAATCGCAAAAATACTCAAACCACAAGTGCTGCAGGGCGGCCAGCAAACCGGTCAGTGGTCACTGGTGGTGACAGAGATTTAAGCTAGAGAGGGATTAGGAGGACATTCAGTTATTCATTTGCTCCTGTAGCTTCTCCCAGCAGCACTGGGCCACTGGACAGAACCACTGGGCAGAACCACTGGACAGAACCACTGGGCAGAACCACTGACCAGCAGAGGAGGACGTAACAGGCCGCTCTGTGGGCGAAGCCTCTAATTCTGGGCTTCAGGATTAGCTTTAAACACGCATCACGTCTGCTCCCATTGGGCCTCAGCACAGAGTCCAACTGGTTCTGAACTGGTTCTTCAGATCTTGTAGCTTTAGCTACACGGTGCAGTCGAAGGACTTTTGGAGAAAGTTTCCGTTACAGAATGAAGACGTAACTTTAGAAGAAATATGGAAGTATTTCTAGAGTCTAATTTGGTACGTAAGAGTTTTTTACATAAAGTTATAAAGTTGTTTGGAGATAAATGTTTAATTGTTTGAGAAAAAGATGTAATATTAAAAAAAATTACAGATTTTTTTTATTTTAAAGGAAAATGTGGTAAAACAGTTTGTTTTTTATGAGAAAACTATTCAAATATTATTAATTTAAAATAAAATAAAACAAGAAAACATTTCTGGTATTTTTTTTTATAAGTCGTAACGTTCTGAGAACTGAATATTAACATAACTGAACATATTCTAATTTTCCATGACAGGAAGCAGGACGAGCAGCTGTACCGTGGAGCTCACCTGGACGGAGGGTTTTATTCATATTAACTGGTTTATTCTCACAGATTTGGGGAAACTGAACTAAGAAGCGTTGCTGATGTTCGCTGTGAGTCAGAGACTGAAGCTCGGTGGACTTTCTGGTTCCTTCAGAACCGCTGCAGCGTCAGAACGGATCAAACCGACTTTACAGCCAGAAAAACAAACCGTGCAGCCAGTTCTTCTAACGTTACACCTTCTTCCTGTAAAACTTTATTCTCCAAATGCACCAAATACAAATAAGTTACGACACCTTCCAGAACCTCCTCATACCTGAGGACGCTGTGGCTGCATCACCTGGTTCAGAAACACACCTGGAGCGCGACAACCAGCTTAAAGTGCAAAGAAACTGTCTCATGTCTGCTTGTTGGCTTCTGTGCCTGGTTCCTCCTGTTAGTTATCGACCACAGCTTCATTTAATGTTTTCTGTCTCCTGCTCCTCCTCTGCAGTGATGTTCTTGTTCTGCTCCTCATCTCTCCGTCTCTCACCTGTCCTCCTCCTCCTCCTTCCTCCTTCCTCCTTCCTCCTCTCTAGGATCCAGCCTCCTGCTCCTGTCCCAGAGCCTCCAGCAGCAGTCCCATGGGCGTCCTCTTCAGACCGATGCTCTCCAGCTTGTTCTCCAGCTTGTTCTTCAGGCTGCGCAGCCTCACCGACGCGTGAACCAGAACCACTGGGACAGAATCAGACAAGCAGAGGGATGAAGAAGCAGCAGAATCTAGATTTAAAATTCTTTGTGAATGTTCTGGTTGCTCCGTGAGCTGAGATGGTGTTCTGAGGATAATGCAGCTTTTCTTTAACCTGAGCAGCGACTAGCGTCGTTGCTAATTAGAGCGCTACGAGAACTTGGCAGGATTTCATTGAGGACATCATTTGTGCACAAGAGGGAATTATTTCAGGCAGAATAGCTGCTGAGGGGCGTATTTGTAGAGTAATGTTTTAGGTTTAGCAGTCAGAGTTGGAGCTACAATGAATGAATGCATCATGTTTGGTCAAAAAACATCTGCAGAGACGAGATCCAAGAGGCAGCAACAAAACAAGCCTCATGGAAGTTCAAGGACAGAAACACGTGACTGAGGAGCTTCAGACAGAACCTGAGGAGTGATCAGCTTGTCTACAGCGGAGCTTCGTTAAAGTCAGAGAACCCCATAATGAACGGCTCTCTGTGTCAAAGCTTGGAAATATAAAACCAGAACTTCCTGTGTGTTCGGATAGAGACAGCTACCAGGAAACTCAT
>NW_007578510.1:135746-152764 GCF_000690725.1 Stegastes partitus | reverse complement strand
CTCATTCTGTTGAAGGTTGTGGATCACATCTCGGCAGCCTGTGATCCTTAAACCAGAAGGAACGCTTGTGCTGAAAGTAACTTTTAAAAGTAATCCATTACTTTACGGCTCCAGTCTTTTCCTATATGATGCAGTCACACTTTGCAGAAGTGAAAGTTCTTCCACGTTAATAACTGTTGCTGCACTTTTCCACTCAGAGCTTCTTCTTACGTAACACTTCTGGATGCAGGACTTCATTTTCTAGCTTCTGCTGCACGTCAGAGACCTGAACCTGCTTCCATCCAGCTGCTCATGACCACTTTCACTTTTGGTGCTTTAACAGGAACAAATGTGAATTCTTCCTCAAACAAATGAAAAGCTGAGTCAGTAGAAGACCTGGTCTGGCAGCACGTCGCTGTCGTCTCACCTTGGTTTCCCATCAGGCCACGCTCTGATCTCTTGTGTCCCTGGTAGCTACCTGACTCTGAGTGCTCGTTCCTGATGAAGCTTCTACGTCGTTCCTCCTCTCACGCTGCTAGACTTGGATTGAACCTCAGACCGATGCCGCCATGAAGAACCTGGGCTCCTCGTCCTCCACTGCTCTGTCTTCCTTCTTGCCCTGCCCTCCTCTCCAGCTGCCCCTCTTCCTGCCCCTCCAGCGGCTGCAGCCCGAGGCTACCGTCTGTGATCATATTCAGAGGATAATAAAGTTATCGGCCACCTTTAGAAGCAAAGCAATAAAAAAAAGCGATCAAACGGCCGCCGTCCCCTCCAGCGGCGCAGTGATGTCGTAAATTACAGAATATAAATGAAGATTAGAGCAGATAGGAAACCTTAAACATTAATACCTGCTGACGTGTTTATTTGTCTTTATTGGGGATTCTTTAGTCCTCATGGTGCGTTCAGGAACCAGTGGGAAACTCAAGCGTTGTTTCCATTTGCTGTTTTTCTCTCTTCAGAAAATCCATCCTGAAGGAAGAAAATCAAACAGAACCGATCATCTCTAGTGTGATTATCTGAAACAGACGAGAGGCTGAAGCAGCTGCAGGGTTTCTAGAGTTTAATGAGACGTATGATGCCGCCGCCGTCGTGCCCGTGTGACCCTAACACGCTTCAGACTAGAAAGCTAACATGTGCAGAAGACTCCTCGCTCTTCTTCCTGTTTTCTGCTCCCAGGCCGGGTTTGGACCTTCGCTGGTTCTAGAGGCGGATGGAAAAGCTGCTCATGCACCAGTTTCCAGTGGAAAAGTTTCCGTCCAGCGCGTCGGCGTCGGTAGACAGACCGTCGGTGTTCTGGTTCTGTTCAGTGAAACAGATGGACGTCTCCCTCGCATCCTGTAACGTGCTCTTATGTGTGTCATTGTCGGACTTTCAACAGAACCGAGCCACCGTCAGCGACTCTGTGTTGATTCTGTTTGAACGTTCTGTGGTAAAAATTAAAAAGTGAATCCAGAGACAGCTGCCAGGTCCAAACTGCAGGAGGCTGCAAGCTTTTTATATATTTAAGTTGGAGGAAAAAGCCTCCAGACGTCTAAATTGGTGTTCTGGTTCTGAATGAATCCTCATAAACCAGCACACAAGAGAAAATCTCTCATTATGTTTCAACCCAGCAGCGGGTTTTTCCTCCATGCCGGCGCTCGGCTGCCGTGTTAATCCTCGCTGACTTACAGGCAGCGCCACAGCCTCCTGCTTCACATTTGCATTTTGACATTTATGCTTATTTTTGCCGTCGAACACGTGATGAGCTCGTCGTATGATTTTCACTTTGCAGAGAAAACAGTCCCAAACATGTGACGTGTGCAGGTTTCCCATCAGCCCTTTGAAAGCAGGTGGTTTGGCGATCAGGTGCGGTCGTCATTACCCGTGAGCTGGATTCCCCCGAGGACAGGGCTGGACCGGGGATCAGCAGCCGGTTTCACCACAAGCTCCAATGTTCAAAACGTAGTCAAGTGGATGTTTAACCTCAGTGTTAGCCCTGCTGAGAAAACACCACCGTGCTAATGTGCTAATTATTTAGCAACGAGGCAAATAGGTGATGTGGTGTATGGACTGCATCTGTCTCCTAGCAACCTGTGCACACCTCCCTGTACGTGTTGTAATCTGATTACACAAATTACTGCTTTAAAACTAGCCGAGGAAATCGTATGACATCGTCTACATAAGCGGGGACGTTCTGCTCAGTCGTCGCCGGCTTGTGGACGTTCGCTCATCAGCTGGTCGTGTTTAATCAAAGCAGCCGAGAGCAGATGTTTGTGGACGAAGCTCCAAGGTCCATACAGAGGAGGAGAACCAGGGCGGAGTCTCCGTTTATAGCTTTTATTATTGGCATCATGCAACAAAGACGGGTCTGAAAGTTTAAATCTATATAAGATATGTTATGCACATGCAGTTTGTGTAAAGAGGTCCGATGGGGCGGTCGCACAGAGATGGATCGGGTCACGTGGTTCTAAACAGTTTATTGCGCCTCATCCCTTCAGTTTCCGTCAGTACCAGACCAGCTGGGTCGTGTGTTTCTAGTGTCTGATGGTGGTTCGACGTCACCCTGCATCCTCCCCTCGCTGGATCTCAGACGTTAAGTTTCTGGTCCAAGTTCTGTGATACACTCTGACTGTGAATCTATGCTAGTCAGTGCATAACAGAACTTTGCTCCGGCGCTGCAGACTCTCCACCCGGTCGGCCGGCCGGACAGACGGATGAGTGAGTGAAGTGGGCGTAGCGGGAATGGAAACTGTCTCCGATATAAACATGTGATCATTTCCACATCTGGAAAACTGAACCCAGATGAAGAACCAGGAATGAAGCGAGCCAGTACAGAAGAGACTGTGGAAGCAGCCAGAACCAGGACTTGGGCTGGGCTGCGTCTGTGTGTGTTTGGACCGGAGTGGATATAAATCTGGGTGTAGCTGGAAAAACAGGCTCTGTCCTGATAATGAAGGCTGATATCAGACTGTGGGCAGGTGTGGGAGGCCTGGAGGAGGCTCTAACGGTCCTGAATGCGTCCCCGAGGCGACCACGCTGAAATATTTAACCTGTTCTTTCTGTTTGCTGTTGCAGGAACCTTCCCTCTACACCGTAAAGGCTGTTTTTATTCTCGACAATGACGGAAACAGGCTTCTGTCGAAGGTGAGTTTAAAGTAAATGAACGTAATCCTCTTCTATCGTTTAATGTGTTGGCTTTAAACCAGCTCCAGTTTGGTGATCATCAATCCATCACACGTTCTGTCAAAGCCTTCGTTTGTGAAGTCGATCGGAGGACGTCCATGCAGCTGGTGCAACATGTCTGGAATTCCTCTCATAGAACTCGTTCAGCATTTTGGAAAATACGTCTCATGTTGGTGGACAAACACGAAGCTGCTAGCAGCAGCCGGTTAGCTTAGCACAAACACTGAACACGGGTGGAAACAGCTAGCGTCCGTCGCTTCAACCTTAAAGAACACTTGATTGATTTAACGTCGAGTTACTGCGACAGATTCTCGATGGACAGATGACGGAGAACTTTGACCTGCAACACTTGGATCAGGTTTATTTTGCTCCTAGTGGCTAAAATCTAATTACGAGCCGTAGCGCTGGACGACCTGCTGCGTTTCCTGCTGATCCCTCGTGTTTGGGAAGTTAGTCTGTCATCAGACTCCACCGTGAACAATGAAGCTAGTTTACTGGAGCCTGAACGTGTTGGATTAGAACCGACAAGCAGGTGGTGGGCGAATATTCGGATCTCAGAATCGCTATCCAGACACCACCACAGCGACCGAATACTCCGACATCCGGGTCCAGCCTGCTGTGTCGGTCGATGCATTCGCCTCCTCCTCGGTCGCCGCCATGTTTGTCGCTCCGTGTGCATTGGACTGGACCAAAACAACGGCGCTGCGCGTTACACTCACATTTTATCGCGATATTTCAGTTTCATATCCTCCCCTAGCACAACGCCGGTGTTACCGTGCAACCTGATTTACAACTAGCCGAACGAATCATCTGATCACGTGACCCCTTTAGTTGCTCTTCTGGTGCTTTCAGTCACCTGACATGATCCTGATCTTCACATTTTAAACAGTTATTTGTCCCACTGAGCCCATTTGTACTCTGTATTCAGCGCTAATTAGCGAAGGCTAGCATGCTGCTACGTTACATTAGGATGCTGCACGTCGTGTCCACCCTCATGCACGAGGAGGCGGACGGATCGTTACTGGATGTGGATAATTAACGGCTGATGGTTTCTGTGTTTCAGTACTACGACCCGGAGCTCTACCCGTCCATGAAGGAGCAGAAGAACTTTGAGAGGAACGTCTTCAACAAGACGCACAAAGCCGACAGTAGGTCCTGCTCTGTTTGCTGGTGTGTGTGTGTGTGTGTGTTGTTGTGTGTGTGTTGTCCTCCGTGTGTGTGTGTGTTGTGTGTGTGTGTTGTGTGTGTTGTTGTCCTCCCGTGTGTGTTGTGTGTGTTGTCCTCCCGTGTGTGTTGTGTGCGTGTGTGTGTGTGTGTTGTTGTCCTCCTCCCGTGTGTGTGTGTGTGTGTGTGTGTGTGTGTGTGTTGTGTGTGTTGTGTGTGTTGTGTGTGTTGTGTGTGTTGTGTGTGTTGTGTGTGTGTGTTGTTGTCCTCCCGTGTCCCATGTGTGTTGTGTGTGTGTTGTCCTCCTGTGTGTTGTGTGTGTGTGTGTGTGTGTGTGTGTGTGTGTGTGTGTTGTGTGTGTGTGTTCTCCTCCCGTGTGTGTTGTGTTGAACGCTCACACACGTCTCCAGTGTCGGCTGCTGCTCATTCTGCTGCCACCCGTAGCCTGAAGCTCTTTCTGCGTTCTCCTGGTTTCCACCAAACCGAGTGTTCGTGACAACGCGACCGCCGTAAATCTGGCGACGCTGGGATTGTCTGAACCAGACAGAAACCCGACCGACGTGTTCTGCTGCTGTTTTTGTGGGATTTTAAGTTTCACTCAGCCGATACCTGAGTCTCTGCCCCCGGCCTCCTCGCCACCCAGCCGCTGTCCCTCCTTTTGTCCTAAACTCCTCCTTCATTCCTCTTCTTCTCCACTTCTTTCTTCTCTTTATGCTCTGTCTCCCCTCCCTTCCTCAGAGCATCTCTTCTTCTTCTTCTGCTTCCTCCCTCGCTGCTTTTCCTCCTCATTCGTTTCTTTTCATACATTTTTGACTGTCGCACCATTAAATAAACTTTTTGATTCTGTCAAGAGAAGTGAAATAAAACAAAGTCACGACCAGCCGTCCTCCTGTCGTTCCTCCTGTCTGTAGATGAGATCGCCTTCCTGGAGGGGATGACCATCGTGTATAAGAGCAGCATAGATCTCTTCTTCTACGTGGTGGGAAGCGCTCAGGAGAACGAGGTAGGGCATTTAGCTTCCTCTGCCCAGCAGTACTTCTTGTTCTTTATAGAAAGTACAGTAATAAAATGAACATTAAATGTACTTGAGGCACCTGGTCGGGCCTCACAGGAAAGTTTTGTTGTGTTCGTCTGCAGAAGTTAAAGGAAAAGCCTCAATCGTCTTTACTGGCGACAGCGTCTTCAGCGAGTTACTCACATGTGTGCAAAACGGTCATTAAGGCTACTGTGAGAAATCTAAAATCTATTCTAGTTATTTCATATTTTTATTCTCTTTAGTTTTATTCTACAAAGTAGGAAATAATAAAACTACAGACAAACCTTTGGATAAGTGTCCAATTAAAAGCAACAGATTGTGTAATTTCGTATTAGTTCTTTGTAGGTAAAAGGGAAAAAAAAAAATGAATTGCAATAATTACAAAATGCGACTCAACATAGCCTTAAGCTAACGTTAACTATGGAAAATATTAAAGTCAAATTAGAAAAGTAGCAGTACGTTTTAAGTAGTGAGCGGTAAATTAGCCTCTGTACGCTACCTGTCCAGCTTGATAGCACAAATGGACTTTTAGCGACTAGCTAGTTAGCTTGTTAGCTTGTTAGCTGTGACAGCCTTTTTAAAAACATAAGATAATATTGTAATCTAGTAATATATGTGTGCAGTGTTGCTGTCCAATGGTCAAAAAATGATTTAATGCAGAAACACAATCATAGTTAAATGCTTGTGTTGCTTCGTGTTAGCTGGTTAGCTGGTTGAGTTAGCCGTTCAACGTGTTAGCCACTTCACGAGGCCTTTACATGTCATGTGTCCCTTTTGCTTGTTGATATCATAAAAACCTGCTGAATGCTGCTTTATAATGACGTCTTATCTCATTTATTGGTTGTTGTTGTTGTTCTCTTGCTAGCTGATGCTGATGTCGGTCCTCAACTGTATGTTTGAGTCCCTCAGTCACATCCTCAGGTACGTTCTCTCACTCAGGCTTCACTGGTGGTCATGAAAAGCACCTTATCTTTAAAAAAACAAACCAAAAAGTCCAGAACGACACCATTTACCAGAGCTAGGAATCATGTGTGCTGTTCCATCAGAACAATGAACCAAATCTGAGTTTAAAATATTTTATTACATTTAATATATTCTACATTTAATAATGTGCTCCTAACACATCGCTTGCACGGATCAGATTCTGTAAAGCTAAATAATTCTGTGCTCCGTGGTGCATCTGAAGAGCCTCAACTGTGACCATCAGTCACCTGGTTAATATTCTGGGACTAGTCGACTGAACTGCTGGTCGTGTTGACACAGAGCAGATAGAAATAAATAAGAAAATGTAAGTCGTAGCATATCTATAGGATGCAGAGCCACCATTTGTTCTCGTATTTATATCACCTGTAGCCAGAGTCCAGCATGTTGATTGTATTTAGAAAAACAAACAAAAAAAACAGCTTTAGTCAAATAACTAATGAAAGAAATTCAGTTTCAGGATTTTAAATGATTTCTCGTTCTTTGTCGTCCTGCACACACACGTCCTGGTTCTGTCCCTTCTCGTCGTGGTTCTGCTGTTTCCATCGAGGTGCATCCAGATGAAGCCCAAACTGAGCAGGACTGAGACACACGGATGGTCTCATTGATATGTTAATGATGTTTAGCGTCTACAAAACACGAGCGAACACACAGATTCACCGTTCTGCTCTCCGTGTGGATGCATCCGGGCCTCTGTGGCGCCTCTGAAGCCTCGGCGCTGATGGAAAGTCCTCACGTCGTCCTCGTGGAGCCACTCAGGGAGATAATGAGTCTCCACGTTGAATCCGGTTTAACATTCAGCAGCAGCAGTGTGTACTCGTACACGAGCCGCGATTGTGATTTAATTTGAGGAGCGGTGTTTGACAAACTGAGCGAATGCAGAGCGACGGGAGACACACAGATGAGTTTGCTGAGCCGTCTGTGCGCCCCGATGTGTACGTTGCGCGCCAGGTTCTCTCACTGTTGACTGCAACGTTATTAGCCAAACAGCGGCGGATGTGGTTGCCGTGGTAACCGATGCAGTAGTAATGCAGAGTGTGAGCGACGGAGACATGGAGAGATTATATTATTATACAGTATGACAGATTATAGGCTCTCCTGAGCGGAGCAGCGCGTCGATGCCCATAAGTCAGTGGAGCTGCTCGATTACATGCGACGAATCGTTAAATTAGCTGCATCTCGATCTGAATGAAGGCCTGAGAGGCTGCGATGGAGAGACTGCAGGTGGCTTCAGCAGCCTGTGGTGAACCAGGTGCTGAAGATGTTCGAGTGTAAATGAATCCTTTGACCTCTGAAGCTGCTTCGTGAATCGTCCTCCTGAAAACAAATCGTCAGTAACAGCAGCAGAGGGACGACATGAAACCATCTCAGGCTCTGTGGACAGAAGACTCTGGTGATGAGACGCTCACAGGACCAGATCTGAAAAAGTTCAGCAATAAAAAAAAAAGAAAAGAAAAAACATTTTTACTTCCAACAAAACAAACAGAAAACCTGCAACGTGTCCAGATCTGATGTAGAATAACAGAAATCAAACACTATGAGAGGGTAGATTTGACTATATTTTGCTTTTCTCCTGCAGGAAAAACGTGGAGCGCAGATGTTTGCTGGACAACATGGAGGGCGTGTTCCTGGTGGTGGATGAAATCATCGACGGAGGGTAAAGGAGACGTCTTTAATGTGTTTTTAACTGGATAACGTACGAGCACCTTGTGATTCAGATGAGAAATGTCAGAAGACTAACGTGTTGTGTTGATCACAGGGTGATCCTGGAGAGCGACCCTCAGCAGGTTCTACAGAAGGTCAACTACAGGGTAAGACGACTGGACGTCATCCCCACAGTCTGCCTTTATTTCATGATTTCAAAAGTTAGATTAAAACTGAAGAATGTGGCCTGTTCAGAGCAACTGATAGACTCGCTGTAGCCTCCCACAGCTGCTTCTTCTTCTTCTTCTTCTTCTGTTTTCTTGCCTCCTCTCACCTGCCTCACCTGTCCCTCTCCCCTTCTCCCTGTGTCTCTTGTCCTGATTGGTGTCAGCTAATGTCAGAGCCAGCCTATGGCTTCGTCCTGCTCGATTACATCACCGGTAACCTAGAGGCACAGGCAGACAGGAGCCAGCTGCTGTAGACAGACAGACAGACAGACGGAGGGTGAGAGAGGGAGGGAGACCAGGAGAGTGAATGGATGGATGGATGAGTGAGTGAATGAGGCAGAGACGGTGATGGACGGAGGAGCAGCGAGGTAAATGCATGGTGAGAGAGTGTGCACGCTAACGTAGAGCATCCTGCTGGAGCGGGAGGAAAAGCTAAATAACCACCAAATTCATCCTCTGGGGTTGTGCACAGCGTCCCACTGATCCATTCATTATTCACAGCGATGGACGGACTGACGGACTAACTGTAGAGCTGCACCGCTACACGCTCTAACGCTAGCATGACCGTTAGCCCTCTGAACCCCAAACACAGCTTTAAAACCACGTTATCTGTTAAGAAACACCAACACGATGCCGTAATCAGAGCCACAAACTGTAAGAACAGAACGATTCGTCACATTTTTCAGCTTGGCAGCGACTCTTGACCTGATCAGAGTGAAAGTCGACCAAACCGAAGCTCAAATCAAGATATTACATCAAAATCACCGTATTCTACACGTCTTGTTTGAAAATTTGCAGAAAATAAACCATTTTTAGTCACCAGATGCTACTAAAAAAAACTAATTCTTCGCTCCTCAGAGACTTTTCAGCTGAACTGGGCTGAACTGCAGGCTGTGTTCACAGATATGGACGCAGATTAAAACTCTAAATATCTGATGCCTTCATGCTTTTCCCAGTATTAGCATCACCTGTTAGCTTTTGGAAAAATATTGCACATGTAGTTTTCCTCCAATTTTTCTTAACTAACTAAGAAATGCAGCTTTTTGTTAATATAGTTTTAAATAAATGAAACTTCCTGTTAATATAGTTTCTGGCGCTGTAATTGTGTCCTGCTGCACTAAACACTTCTGCCTCCTCCGGTCCACGCTGTGCTGTGTCTATGGAGCTGCAGGACTTTATCTTTCAGCCCACAGTGAATAGAAATGTGACAGAAGCACAAAATAAAACCAGAACACTCCCAGAAGCTGTTTGGAGTTCAGAAGGTTAACCAGCGTTGTTGGAGTGTCGACTAATAAAGTTTGTACAGATGTGAAGGTGCTGCAGCGCTTCGATTTTTCTACTTTGTGTGTCTGAGTGTAAATATTTGATCTGCGTGTCCTCCTGTGCACACGTTAATGCCGTTTTGTTTTGCAGGCGGATGAGAACCCGCTGACCGAGCAGAGCGTGGCCCAGGTAACACACATGACGCCAGCACAGGAACACATGCACACGCGTGTACAGACGCACTAACACCATGTGGTCATTTCATCGTGTACAGACGATTGTTTCACATGTTTTAACTGATTTTCTGCTCTGAACATGCGTCGTGTTGTGTCAGCAGTTTTATAACACCTCTGACCTACAAACAGTGATTAGATCGGAGCTCGTTAATCTACTGATTATTGATAAGCTATTAGAACTATTCATTCAATGTTTTCTGAGCATCAGGATGACTGTGTGTTGTTCCTGCTGTCCACAGAGGAAGTGTTGGACCATGTTTAGGTCACAGGTTTAGTCAGAGCTGATGTGTTTGTTTACTTTTATTGATCCAGTTTTCATGTAAAGACCCAACAGAACCGGGTCACAGTGTTAATATCCATCCAGTAAAGCTCACAGTGAAACACAGCTGATTGATCTCCTGCATGTCCAGCTCAGCTCTGTCCTTCCTGCTTCCCTCTGACGCCTCTAACACAGAGCAGCTCCCACTCTGAGCTAAACACACCTCAGAGCTCTGACAGCTGTAACATCTGTCTGCACATGTAGGAAGCTGCCTGCTCACACTTTAGCTCTCAGTGCATGCTAACGTAGCGGCTAGCTCGCTGAGGTGAACGCTCCAGACGTGGAGCTCGTTAAACACTGACGTTCTCCTTCCTCCCTGAGCTGCTGTGTGCAGGACTGAACATGTGCTGGACCTGTTTGTGCGCTGGCTTGCAGGAGGTCGTGCGTTTGTCTGCTCACGCTCTAAGTTTCTGTTTTCTGTTGCTTTAACCCTCACAGCACCTAACAGAGAAACTGGCTCTGACCACTAACGTAAGTTCTGCTGACGTCCCCACAAACCTTCACACCACACACTGATTATACAGTAGGGCTGTGACGGTACCGGTGTCCAGCCCAGACCACTGGGGGTTCAGTTCTGGATGGGTTTGGTAAAGCTTGTGGTCCAAACTGTTATTGTCAGAACCTGTTTATATCTAACGTTTGTGCTCCTGAATAGAAACTCTAGTTGGAGTTATTTATCCAGGTCGAGGAGGTCAGGGTAAAAAAAATAAAATAAAAAGGACTACAGGAGATGTTCTACTTGCAATACCACAACGGACCACTGGGGCAGACTGGTAGCAATTCACACATCTGTGCTGTAAACGTCAGCACCAGGAAAAATAAATAAAAATAAATAAAAATAAAAAAAAACAATAAAAATGAAAAAAAATGTTTTAAAAAAATAGGAGAAAATTTAAAATAAAAAAAACAAAAGAAAATAAAAATAGTATTTTTAATTTTATTTATTTGTCTATATTTCTACTTTTGTCAGCCTTTTTTTTTAATGGATTCATTTTTGATTAATATTGCTTTATATTACCACATTATTTATTTAATTTTTAGTTTATTTATTCTTCTTTTTATTTACTTTACTTTTATTTTATTATTCTTTTATTGATTTAAAACTTTTTTTTTATTATTTGTTGCTCTCATGGCTCCGTAATAAACTACAAAGTGAAAATACATTAGAAATCTGAATCTGTAACTTTCCAGATGCGTGTAATTGAGTAAATGTACTTAGTTACTCTGCTGGTGTGGATCAGAACCACCCAGATCCTCCATAAGGCTTTCTCACAGCACTTAAACTGTTCTGAGTGGGTCTGACTGCATTTCCCAGAATGCTCCACTGTTACCTGGGACTATTAACTGAGCACCATGCGCCACCTGCTGTCAGACTGAGGAACAACATCCTCACTGCTCACCACGTAGTAGCTGAAAACCAAACGGTGCAAACTTTATAAGAAATGGATGAAACTTTAATGAAACTCTGGGGGGATAAACTCCATTTAGAGGAAATAATTCAATAGTTAAAAGATGACATTTAATTGCATTTTAGAAAATATAGAATTTAAGTACAACAGCTGCAGACATGTGTAAAAAGGCGTCTGACTCGCTGTGTTTTTAAAAAAAACTTCTAGGTAAATAAAAATGACCTGTTTCGGTCCTTTCTGAACAACAGGTGTTTAGTCTTTATTGCTGCTGTTTCTAACATGGCGGCCTGAACCTCTGAGCATGCGCTCAGTCTGACCTCTAGTGGCCGGACGGTGGTACTGCAACACCATCCAGACAGAAATACTCTAAATATTATCATCACAACAAATAATACAGACAGCTCATTAGCTAGTAAACATGCAAACTGCTTAATTAACTGTACATCAGGTCATTATAGTGGCACTAGATAGGATATTATTAATTATTATTATGGGATTGCACACTGATGAGTAAAACATTTTAACATTCGAACATGTTGTGTCCCATTCAGCACCTGCAAACAGCTTAACATCTTAACTCTATGCAACATAACCTAAAAACAGCTTCTGATTGGCTCATTTAAACTCCATCTATTCTGACTGCATCCATGATTTAAAGTCTAACAAATTTGCACTGTTTTCCTCGTTAAATGCTTCTTTTACTGGATCACATGTCATATTTACTGGAGTTTATTTCAGTCTAATGTTCTGTTTTTGCTGTCAGTATTTTTCATGTGTGCTTGTTGTGGTCTTTCTGTTTCCAGGTCCTGCAGTCGGCCAAGGAGCAGATCAAATGGTCCATCCTGAAATGATTGTCCAGGAAACTCTAGACACCCTGTCAAGCCCAAACTGATTTGTTTTATAGGCCAAACTAAAGGGAAGTTCTTTACTTACTGTCTGTTTGCCAACAGGCTGCTTTAGCAGTGATTAACCGGCCAGTTACAGGAGGTTTTATTTTAGGTTTTCTATGTGTGGTGATGACATTTTGTTGTTTTGTGTGTGAAGTGTGTTTAATTTATTTAATTTAGGAGTGACGCTCGCCTGCACACATTTAGCAGGTCAGATGACACCCAGGGCTTTAACGTACAGGCCCGGCCATCACCCAGCACCGGACCTACCAGTACCAGTACCAGAAATCTGATTAGTGGTCTAGAGGAGAGGATTGTCCACTCGTAATCATATGACGGTACCATTTATCTGAGTTGTTCTGCAGATTTGTGACCTACATATATGCAGATTATTAGCATTTATTTGTCCCTTTAAATATGTTACATATCCAGATAATTTAAAATCATCTTGTTACAGCATTTACAGACACACACGGTTATTTCCTGGATCTGTTGTTATTGGTGAATCGGTTCACATTCAGACCAATAAGAGAGAAACTCCGGCACCAGCGTCCCATAAAGTGATTTAAATCTCATCACTAACGAGCTCGGTGCTAAATTCAAACTGACATCATTAGTGCACTAAAGTTTAATTAAGAATAAAAGGTTGTGTTGTTCTGACTGTGCCCTCAGATCACAGCAACGTGTTCTGTAAAGTTTATCTAAAGACTGTAGAGGAATGTAAAGACGCTTTATGACACTAAGCAGAGAGTGTAGGATGCATCATGTTACTGCTGCACTCAGCTGAAGCCTCTCGTTTAGACGTTTAAATGAATATCTGTACATAGAAATGAACTGTAGAGTTAAAACAAAAAGAGCTGCACCACAATGTGTGGCCAGGGTTACAAAGAATAATAATAACGTCTATTTTACTGTTACGAGGAGAATTAGAGATGTTCATAGATATTAAATATTTTCTTAGTTTATAAAGAGAATTAAAAAATAAAAAAGCCAAAGACAAACGAATTATTTTGTTTACATTTGGATGCTGCTGAAGCAAATCGGTATTTTGTGTCTGCTTTTGTGAGGCTGATAATAAAACTGTACATTTGTTCTGGTTTTAAAACCTCTCTGTTGTCATTTATTATTTTTATTTTATTAAAATAAAAAACAATTATTTTTCAGTACGTTTTCATCAGAAAAAGTCTGAAATCTTTCACCAAACGGAGCAAAAACAGTCAGAATATGAACAGCAGAGCCGTTTGCTCTCTGAGCCAATCAGAATTCAGAATCCACGAGCCTTATGAATATTAATGAGCTCAGTGACACGTTTCTGGTCTGTGGGTGTGGCCAGGGATGTGATTGGTGGAGTCTAGGCGACGTCAGTAGTCACGTGCCTGCACCGCCTCAGCCAATGGTTCGTTCTGGTTCTAATCCCTGTGATGTGATTGGCTGCCTGCCTCACGGTCCTGCATCAGGTCCAGAAACACAAGAGATGAGTTTAAGGCTGAATGTTGGATTAAATGTTCGACCAGAGAACAGAACCTGATCAGAACTTTTAGTTTTTATGTTAAATATATTAATGGCAATGATTATTATTATTATAGATAAGTAAATACTACGTATTTTAATAAGTAGTATTAAAATATAGAATCGCCTCTTTCTTCCTAATGTGGCTCATCTTAGTTTTAAAAACATATTGAATTATTATTGGCGTAATTAATATACAGAATTAAAAAAAAAAAAAATCAACTCTTATTTTATTTCGGCAGTTATGTTATTGATGGTATTGATTTTTTTTCCAAATCCATGAGGTATCTGAATATCTCGGAGGACCCCTAAACTCATCCTCTCCTTCCACCATTTGTGACAGCACGTGATGTTTTATTTGTTATTTGTTTTGTTGTTGTTTATTTCATGTTTTGTCCTGATATGGGAGCCGTGAAATTAGAATAAAATGCCATAAACACATCAGCATCATTTACTGATGTGACAAAAAAATAATGAACTCGAGGGTGAAAAGGAAAATAAGTTTCAGGAAAACGAAAAACAAACACATTTCCTATAAAAAAACCTCATTAATGTGATGATCCGCGTCTCCTGATCCTCTCCTCTTCTGTCTCCTCCAGACGAGATGAGGTCACACCGCCCCCAGTGGTCACATAATGCCACATTGCTTCACACATGCGCACATCGCCCGGCTAGCTCAGTCGGTAGAGCATGAGACTCTTAATCTCAGGGTCGTGGGTTCGAGCCCCACGTTGGGCGAGTTGATTTATTTTGATTTATCCTCAATAATTAGTCACAGAGCGTTGATTAAACACATGGACTTAGTGAAGGAGTTTAGATGTTTACCACCTCCAACACTTCACTACAAGCTCTGATTAATACTTTTTATTTTATATCAGTTAACAGGACAATAACCCTCCATATGTGATTGGTACAAATATGTATGTAATGTAAATGTAAATTGTATTTTATTAAGCACTGATTTACAAAACATTCAATCTGTCTGTATATAAATAAAGTGAATAAACTTGGACTTTTCACCCCCTTACATATACACACCCAGTACTCTCCTTGCTGACATCTGAACTCCTGACTGTCCTCACTGCCAAAGCTTCCTTTCTTTCCTTTCTCTGGGTACTTTTTTTATTTTTTGGTCAATATATTGATGCGTATCAGTCTCAGCAGAAACTGAATTTGAGTCTTGTAATTTTAATTTGTACTGTTTGACTTGAAAAACTGAAATTCATATTTAAATTTAAATCATATAATCCGTATTTATTAAATTGAAAGTGTGCTCCAATAAACCTGAACCCAGATATAACAGTTAGGAGCTGAATTCTGTTCTCTGAAATTGCATTTAAACATCACTGAAAAATTCTAAATTGGCTCCAAAATGTCTTTTCGGATCCCGTCACCACATCCGGGTCTCTGAGGACGAGCAGTGGAGCACCGATCCACCGATCAGCGCCTGTTCTGGGACACATGGATGAAGAACGAGCCTCCTGCTGTTACCGTCCACAAATGAAGCCTGAATGCGGATCTGTGCCGGTGGAGCCTCGTTATGGAGTCCTGCAGCCACCACTGAAGGAGTTTCTCCGTAAGTTTGTGTTTAAGCTAATCAGCTGTTAGCTAGCTAGCTAACTACGGGCAGGCTGATGAGAGCCGTGTGGAGACAAGCAGGTGGCGGCTGTTAAAAGAAATAAAAAATAATCATAACAAATTAAAACTAATTAAATGGTTCTGCTGGATTTGGACTGGAGTTAGAAACCCGCCCTGCAGTAGATCTCCATCACTGATGGAGGACTGATGGAGGACTGTGAGTGTGGAGGTCGTGGGTTCGGTTCCCGCTCTGGGTTCGCTCCGTGTAGCGCTACTTCAGAGAACAGAACTAAAATCTGAACTATTACATTCAGTTTGAAGTTTACTGGAGTACAGTTTCAGTTTAACAAATACAAACTGAAGTCACATTTTGATTTCAGTGATTCAAGTTGAGCAGAACAGATTCTAATGTTCTGACTGAGGTTCGGTTTCAGGTGAGGTGGGTCTGTTTCCATAGCAACAGCGAGCAGCACAAACCCAGCAGAAGAGTTTTAACCGCACAGTCCTGTCTGCGGGCAATAGATGAAAAATATCTAAATATAAAATAAATCATTTAACAGTCATACTGCGCATTATTTCTGTTTAAACATGTGAATAAGTTCTATGAAAAGCTCTCCTGGTGAAAAACTTCAGTGTTTAACTTCTTGAAATGTGCAGTTAGATGCGATAAAGCTCCACAGGCTCAGCTGGATAATTACTAAATGTGCGTTATGTTAAACTGAAATAACTATAATACCGTTATTGTCAGCGAGGTGCTGTATGAGGACCGGAACCATGAACCGTGTAGAGCAAACTGTCACGTGTATTTATTATACACAGACTGTAAATATCACTGTAGAACCTGGGCTGGGTTCCATGTTGTGGTCCTGTCAGGTTGGGTTTGTAGCCCGGCTAGCTCAGTCGGTAGAGCATGAGACTCTTAATCTCAGGGTCGTGGGTTCGAGCCCCACGTTGGGCGATGAGCTTTTAACTGATGAAGGCAGAGTGAATAGTAACAGGAGTTTTATTACTAAAGCGTTATGATTCAGGAGTTTCTAGAAACGCTCCGTGATGACAGATACACAAATAAATACTCCATCAGTACAGGTGTATTTATACTACATCCGTAAGTCAGTTTTTGCTCCACTTCCTTGGTTCTTTTTCTTCCGGTTGTTTTTTTCTTCTGCCGGTTCCGGGCCCTTTGTTATTATTAACTTTTTTTTTTGGGGCCTTTTTCAAGGCATTTTTTAAAAAAAGTGCTTTTCAATAAAAACATTTATAGATTTTGTATTTTTATTAAAGTTGGAAGGCCCCCAATTGGGGCGGGAGGTTTTAAACTTTAATTAAATTCTTGAAAGGTTTTCGATTAAACATGTGTGTTAAGAAGTGACTTAACAGAGAGCACAGAATCAGCTGACCTGAGAGCCTCGGCCTGAAAATGCTCTGTTGCCCTTCAGCCGGGCCTCTGGGGCAGTTAACAGACCTTTGCCCGAGGATCATAGGGAGCGTGGTGGAGAGTACGGAGTTAAAAGGTCGGCAATGTAAACAGGACAGAGACCATTGAGCAGCTGATGTGATGTTCCTCCTCCTGGTTAAAGCCTGGAAATATATCTGTAGTAGTGATACAGGTGTGTGTGTAGGTCTG
>NW_007578510.1:133470-135323 GCF_000690725.1 Stegastes partitus | reverse complement strand
CTGCTGCAACCTGGACCTGGAAGAAGCAGTAGGAAGGAGACAGATGGATGTACAGGTGTGTTTATGCAGCTGATGACGTCTTTATACTTTCTGTGTATTTATACTATAGATAGACACGATAAATAAATCAGTTTTAAACTGAGTATGTAAACAATTGTCATTGTATGTCTGCAGTGTTTCTATTTACACATTCATTTACATATTTACTGTATTTATTATTTCCACATTTGATGTATTTTTTTTTAATATTTCTGCACGTGCTCATAAAGAGGCGTCTGTCCTGAGCCACTGCTGACATGTCTGACTCTGTCCTGAAGCAGTGCTGGTCACAGCAGAGCAATATTAGCTAACTAATAACCTGCATTTACTTATTTAAGCATTTAATTAAATATCAGTGCATAATTAAGTGATCTTTTTTAGGGGCAGAAACAGTTTATTAGTGTGTGTGAGGTGATGAATGAGTGTGAACATCGCCCTCTGGTGGTCAACAGCGGTCACTGCAGCAACTGACAGGACACCAGAAGTAGAGCCATTGATAATAATCCTAATTATACATTTAACTGTCTTCTTTCATTTAGTTCTCCTTTTTGGTGTGATCCAATCCTCTGACCTTCAGTCAATTCTGTTTATTTTTAATAGTCAGTGATTTTAAATTATCAAGAGGTTTCCACTGAGTCACATCAGGGCTGATAAGGACCTGAGACAGCTTCTCTCTAATATCAACACTTAAAACGTTATTTTAACACATCTACATGAGAGTTTCAGTACCATATTGGCTTTAAGAACTCAAGCTGTAATCAAAAGTAACCAGCAAAAGGCAGAAATCAGCTCACGTCTGTCCAAAATCACACTTTAATGCCTCATGTGAAGCTGAATCTGACTCATTTCCTGTGAGTGGAAACCTCCCTCACTCACTTCGTACTAACCTGTGTTTACTGCTCTGTAGACTTTTGATGATCCGTTGTTGTACAACACATAAAGCAGGAAACTCTCTGTACGTTTAATTTCTTTAACATGCATCTCGTAGCGGTCGGAGTTCTAATCTGGCTCTTCATGTGGTTTGTTTATCAGGGATCATCTGGTGTGAAGAGCAAGTCCATGATGAGACGCAGAGAGCTGCAAAAACACAGAAAGATGGAAAATCTGCCCTCAGAGAGCCAACGATGGAGGACGAGGGCGCCGAGTGTAATGGCTGGCTTCTGATTGGGTGCTGACTCCACAGAAAAAACCTCATCATCATCATCATCATCATCACCTCTCAGATGGTCTGGCTTTCATCAGAGCAGGTGTGTACATGGTGCTCTGCTTCTTATAGGTCAGCTGGAAATGACTCACTCTGATTGATGCTGAGGTGTGTGTGTGTGTGTGTGTGTGTGTGTGTGTGTGTACAGGAGGTCATCTGGCCGAGTTTGTCCTTCGTCATTATTTGGCAAACTTTTGCTTTCTCTCTTTCTGTGCCTCTGCTTCATCCTCCTCCTCCACCTGTCAATCAAACAGCCAGGGGGCGGGGCTCTGTCGCCTCCCTGAGCTTTCTATTGGACGCCTGATCTCTGCTCCTGTATTCAATCATGTGACACCTGTCCCAGTGTGTGTGTGCTCATATCAGGGCTTCTGCTGTTTTATATACGGCACTGCTCACCGCTATTGGCCGGAGGAGGATTTACATGAGGCAGCTGATTGGTCGAGGGGGTGACAGTGACTGATTGGCCCGCTGGTGGTTGGTTAATTAGGCGGTGATGTCAGTGAATGTGGGCTGGGCGAGAGAAGGGGCGAGAGAGGGAGACTCAGAGTGTGTGGAGGTGTGAGAGAGAGAGAGAGTGGGCGGGATGGAAATGGTCGAGAGACAATGCATT
>NW_007578510.1:126276-132493 GCF_000690725.1 Stegastes partitus | reverse complement strand
GCTCACATGCACTCTGACTGCTGAGGTGAGGCAACGCACCACGACTGGCCTCTTGCTCACGAATCCACTGAAAACACAGAAACCAACCTGGTTTTCTGACTTTGTCTCTGTACTTTCTGACTTGTCTGTGGCGCTGAACCACGTCGTCCAACTAAAGATGTGAAATAAAACAGCCCTACATGTATACGGAAGTGTTTTGGACAACAGTGGAGGCTTTGATAGGTAATATTTCAGTCCTGAACTTCACCGATGGTTAGACTCAACAAAGCTGCACGGTATTACAGATTTATTAAAGTCACTATTCTCTTACCAGAGGACTGATGGGGGACAGTGTTGGGAAGCAACTAGTGTCCATCGGATAAGGACAAACTGACTCCTGGTAGTTTTAAGATGGTCTTGTCCAGTTCGTGGTTTGTAAATGTTGGGTCTGGCTGCTGCATGGACTCACCAGGACTGACATTCAGGTGTTTACTGCAGGTAATGACGTCCCAGCTTTACTTTGCATGACTGTGTCCATTGCTAATGTGATGCTAGTTTCCCAGTTTGTTAGTTAAGTAAAGCAACACAAGCACAACCATCCACAGAACACAGATTTTGAGATGGAACCGTCCACCGGCTCTTCACTGGAACGCTGTGAATGAGATGCAAAGACTTTAAACAACTTAAATAGTTTCTCTAAAGACGAAGAGTTTGTGTTAAAATGAAGTGTTTGAGCTGAAATGTCCGTTAAACTCCTCAGATTTACTGTAAAACGAGTCACCCAACAAACTGAGCTGCTGGTATGCTACCTAGCTAGCTCTAGCTAACTCTATTAACGAGTGGATTAAATAAATAATGGCCTCAGTGGTAGAAGTTAAACTGACGTAACTTTTTAATTTTCCATTCGGCCTCTCTCTGTCTGACGAAGTGCTCTGGCTGGAGGACCGATGAGTCAAAGTAACGTTAGACTAAATTATTTTCGGGTTGTCGGTGCTGATTAAATGCTGTCGGAGCTCCTGTGACGGATCGTTCTGTCTGCGTTGCTGTGATGCTGTAATGTTTTGCAGCACGCCATGAGCTTTAACATTACAAAGACTAGCGGCTTTCCATTAGGCTCGTCTCTGCGCGGCCAAATGTTCTGCCTGCAAAGCCTCACCTTTAATGTGATGTGGAAATGTAATTATATTATTTTTACAGCGGGCTCCAGCTGGAAGCCTGGCTGTAAAAATTAATTAGCACCTTCAAAATGCCAAGCCTCCGACACCATAAGGAGTCAAGTGACAGCACGGGAGTCACCGCCAACGACAGCAGGCAGCCGCAGCCTCCGCAAACCTCCAGAGATCTCCAGAGAGACCACAGAAAAATCAGGAAGCCCCCCGAGACCCCCAGATGTACAAACTAGAGACCTCCATAAAGGAACACTTTGACAAACGTGCTTCTTACTGAGAGCTAAATGGGAAAATAGAAAGCCTCTGTCATGGCGTACAGATTAAAAAACAAGGAGGGAAAGTTGGACTGGCTCCATTTAGAGGTAGAAAACAGCACCTATAGACCTTGTGAAATGGAAATGTCCATTTTATAACGATGTGGAGGATCAGCTGGATGTTTGGATGTATGGATCTAACTTTTTGAACAAAGTGAACGAGTGTAGTTCTCAAATTAAACCTCCAGAAACCTTCAGGAGCATTTGGAGATCTTGTGAATGTGACGACTTTATTGGAAGCTCCAATGAAGTCTTGACCTCCAGACAGGCCCAGAAACCTTTGTCCAGAACTCAAATTAAAAAAATAAAGCATTCAGGGAACTCCTGACGCTTCTTTCTGTAAATCTCAGGGAACTCAGAAAACTATAAAATTTCAATAACCACCAGATTTATGTATAAGAGTTTCTGAAAAATCCCCTCAAATGAGGTTCAACCAACAAAGAACACATTTAGAAACCTTGACCAACCTACAGAAACTGACATCCAGGGATCTTCTCAGACCTCTACAGATCACCTTAGCAAACGTCTGTAACTTAAATGTTCTGTTGAGGTCCGATCAGCCCCACCAAGAGTTAAAAGCCCGACCTGTGCAGACTGTAGCCATCCAACCCTGACCATGTGCCCGAGCACAAACCGGGCCTCACTGGCGAGCTCCCTTCATTCCTCATTCGGCGGCGAAGACGAGAAGCACAACACATGGCCTTCATATTGCCGCGCCGCATGCCTCCGCTTCAAATAAATGCAAGCTAAATAAATATAAGCAGGACTTGGCTGCAGCAAAGCGAGGGGCCTCTTGTGCCACCATCTGGCGAAAGATCATCTGTGTTCCCCAAGACGGATCGCTCGATATTAAAAAACACCCGCCCTGCCTTCCCATGAAGCTCACACGTCCTCAGCCGGCATTTCAAGTCTAGTTTAGGGTTAAATAAAAAGAGTCCAGGAGTTCACACTTCATCTCAGGTGTGTGCATGAGGTCGAGCAAACCGTCAGTGTTCAAGGATTCAAGAAAACTTTATTGTCTGTCACAGAACGCTCTGAGGTCAGCAGCTCACAGCATCAAGCCCAGAACTCTGTGGGCTCTGTTGAACTTGGTGGCGCTGTCCAGGCCCATGAGACAGCAAAACGGGTCTCACACACACACACACACACACGTTATAAATGACGTTCCTGCGCTTGAAAAAACAAACGGGTTCCCTGCAGGATCTCAGAGCTCTGATTGGAGAAACACAAAACCAGCCAACAGAAAAACACGCAGCCGCAATTAGCAACAGAAAAACCATTTATCCCGGCGTGAGGGTAAACACATAGAGACGGGCTGGTGATGAATGGAGCCCAGGGAGGGCGGGGTGGGGCGATAAAGCCACAAAACAGCCCTCTGGATTAATTAGACCAAATAATCTTTGGCTTTTTTTTTTAAAAGTCTTTCGGCACCAAAAGTCCCACAGAACCAAATCCCATCAGCTCCACCTGACTTGGTGAAATAAGCAACGACTTAAACAAAACCTAGTTTCAAGTGAGTCCAATTTTAAACCTTTTTTTAGGTCAGAAAATGAATTTCGAGGCCGTTTTGTCAGTGAGCTGCTGTTCTCTGGAGGAAAACTTTTTCTATTTTCATCATTAAAGTTGCATTTTGATGAATTTTGCAGTTTTTCAACCACTTCCTCACAAACAAAACACTTTAAATAACACCGTTAGCTTTCTCTTCCTGCTGACCTGCGTTTAATGAACAATTCTGCACATTTTCGGGAGCTTTTGTCTTTTCTTGTAATTGATGCAGTTCCTTCCTCTGACCACTAGGTGACGCAAAAAGCCAGGACAGCTGTCAGGAAGGACACAGACGAGTCCAACAGACACAGAATCCCAGAGCGAATGCCACATATGAGCCTTTTAATCTGATTTTAAAGTTGGATTTCTGCTTATTTAGCCCTAAATGCATGTTTAGATATAAAACAGGACACGATGGAGTCTTTGACCTCATGTTGTCCAGCGTGTTGGAGGATTTGCTCTGAAACCAGCTCGGATTCATCCATCGAGTCATTCAGAAGTAACTCACAGCCCTCGTGCCAAAGCAGTTTTCAGAAGCTGATGAAGCGAGGAACACGCTGACATGAGGAGCGTCGGTGCCGAGCAGAGAGCAGAACCAGAACTCAACAGTTTTCTGTGTGAGATCCTGAATCGTGAAGCGTTAACTCTGAAAGTAGCTCCTGTAGCAGCGGGATGAATCCTGGTGTGTCTGACCATCTGAAGTGGGGCTTTCTGAGAACAAGTTCAGACTGACGGGTAGATGGAGGATAAAAAGTTACCCGTGTCCAGGACCTTCATGTTTCCAGACCTAGGAGGTCTTCATTGGACCCCAAGAAAGAACACATGCAAAATATGTGTTGGTGTTCATTATAGACGATGTTAAATACATGTTCTGATGAGTTTTTGGTTCCATATGCATGACTAATGTCCCTCTTTTTATATTTAAAATAACAAAACACAACAACACCTGTCACCTGAACCACATGACCCGGTGTCCTAAACACCCCCAAAGTCCAGACTGGGGTTAGAAGAGCTTTAACAGCAGCAACATCCCATCACTAGTTAACTGGGTTTTAACTTATTATTTATTCTGATAATTTAGTTTTTAGGCACGAAACTCACAGATAAACACAAAACAAAAGATAAATAACCCAAGTTTGGATATGACTCTCTGTGTCTTTGCCTGAAGTTCAACTTAAATGGTCGATTTGTAATTTATGAAAGGGAATAACATTAATAGTTATAGTTTGGACTTGTTTTGTACTATTTGTTGGACGTCATTTATGCTTTTTTTTCTTCTTTAGATCAACCAGCATAGGACCTGACAGATATTCATCATTCAGGACAAAAATAACCTCGATGTCGTCGCTATAGATGAAAAATCTGCTGCTTTGGTCGTTTAAAATAACGAATAAAGAGTCACACCGTCAGCGCAGTGGAGGGAAACTATAGTTATAGTAGATTAAGAAAACATCTGTGTGTGTGTGTGTGTGTGTGTGTGTGTGTGTGTGTGTGAGGGGAGGAGGAGGGGGAGTGGTTTATGGAAAACTGGTAAAAATTCATCACTGCAGCGTTGTTGCCACGACGCTGCTGCGTGTTGTCGAGACAGTTGTGGCGCCTCGATCGGCTTTGATCAGACGCTGACCACTTTCTGTCAAACACACACACACACACACACACTCACACACACTCGCAGATGTCTGTTGTTGGTGATTGTCACTCTGGCGCTCACACACACACATTGTTGTGTTGACGCCGACACGCCGTCTGAATGGCCGTCCGTTCTGCCTGTCTGGACTGACCAAAGGCTGTCCGGGACAAAGGGGAGTGACAGGCCTCTCTGATTGGTCATGGCGGGCTTTGAGTGACGGCCGATGGCAGCTGGGTGGAGTGTGTGTGTGGGAGCCGAGCCGCCTGGTGTGTGTGTGTGTGTGTGTGTGTGTTGCTTAGTAATGCACACCGGACAGAACAACAAAGACACAACATCTGAAGTGGTAACAACAAACAGACAAAGTGTTTCTGACCTTTTGCGCTCAGAGTGGACTCAGTCAGAACGAGTCGGACTTTTATTCAGACTCTAAGAACACGTTCAGGCTTCTGGGGCTCCGATAGCATCTTGAAAACATGTTTGCTTGAGAACGTTTTGTTATCGTGGAACCTGATCTGACAGCATCCCACCAAACATCCGCCTCATCAGAGCGACTTCTGAAACATCCTCCAGATGATCTTTAAACACGAGATGTGCTGTGAAGTTATTGGACGACATGCAGCATCTAAACCAACTCATTCACACTCATTACATGATGAATGTCCGTCTGTTTCAGGTTGAATGGTTTTATTCTTCAGTTCAACCACCTTCAGGTCTCATGTCACTGATGTTAAATATCAGTGGAGTCGATCTCACAGCTTCTGTCAGTAACCCTGTTTAAAATATTTTTGTCAGGGAATGAGGAAACAGCATTTTAACTGCTTATAACTTTAACTGTTTAATGGATAATTAACACGTTTTCATCCCTACGTAGCGCCTGCATTCTTCTTTAAATGACATTTCAGCTCCTTTCGGTGCTTTTAATTAGTCCGACGCCCCAAACTGCTTCAGATAAACACACTCAGCTTCCTCCTGACACAGTGAACTCAAACTGTTTAATGTGCAGACGCTTGAGCCGACACTTTAACTGACATCGCGCTTCATTTAAATGCAGTTGAAACAGATTTCTGAGCCCAAACTTCAAGGCCTTCTAGTATTTTATTAACCAACTGATGCTTCCACTTCACTACATTCAGCATGTCCAGTTTATTGTCTATGTCAGGATTTGGATCGCCCTTCTGACTACATCTTGGTGATACAACACTTTTTTAGATGAGGCAACAGAAATCCAAACATTTGTGCTTTAAGGCATCTTATTGAGGATTCAGACCAAACACAGGCTGCTGCTCTGATACACTGTTGAAGGTACCAGTGAGATATATGACACAAATGCTAAAACAGTTCAGCACAGCCAGCAGGATGGAGCTACTTCATCAGCAGTCACGACCACATTACCAGGCTGTGTACCAGGAAAGTGATCTAAGCTGCAGAAAAGGTTGTTCTGCTGGACAACAAACTGGTCCCAATAAAAGGCATGAGAGGCCTTTATGGTTTTGGACACAGAGCTGCCGGTTGTCTGACTGCTATAGTTTATCCTGAAGCCTTCATTGTGCTCGACGTGCACACAGACAGCTGTGGACATA